>NW_017537028.1:180615-188594 GCF_001853355.1 Bactrocera latifrons
CTTAACACTCTGATGATATGTACCAAATATGGGTGAAATCGGTTCATAACCACGCCTGAAATCTCGTTTATCGCTTTATCATGCGAGAGTACAAAATGTTCGGTGACACCCGAACTTAGCCCTTCCTTTTTTTTTTTTTTAGTTTTTGTAAAAAGGCCTTTACTATATAATTTACTTACTCTGCTCCTGGAAAATAATTTCTTTAGTCAGAGCTTCTTCCCACGATAGATGAACTTAGAGTTTGCCATGATTAAAACATTCGAAAGTTTGGATTTGGGACTTGTTTGTGGTTAGAGTGAAAGATTTTTTTTACCGGAAATTGAAGCCGATTAAATGAGATTAGTAGACCACTTAGGATTATTGGAATTCTCGAATGCTCGCTATATGAGCTAATTGACAAGCTGCTGAGCCGGTGATAAAGATTGCAGAAATTAAATTGTTATTCTTCCTTAATGAGCAGCCTCATCCTGTTGAACCTGCTTGGAGGGCTTAATGTCCTCAAAAGCATAATTGGAACTAAATTGTTTAAAGCCATTACATGTTATGGCAGTCAGCCTGGGGGGAGACTATTTCCCTAGAATGTAATTCCTTTTCGTACAAATTTTCGATGTCAGGGTATACTGCATCTTTAAAATTCCTAAACTATGGATTATTTGGCCTAGAGACTTATCCAGCAAAATATTAGAAATACTTCTTCAACTTGGATCAGGAAGAATTCCTTCCCCAAGACCGCGCTTTTATATTTGCTTTTAAATTTAGAATTATCTTGCTTATTTCTAACAAAATTCTAAACTTTAAAAATATATGTTGTGTAGGTTGTGTAATTTTTTAACAAAATATTGTGCTTCGCAGGAGCCTCAACCTCATTTCACTACAGTTTAGGGTTCTGTTGAGCTTCATTTTTGTGAAATCGCCACACTAATTTGTATCAGTGCGAGTCATATTGAAATTAATGTAAATTATCTCATTATAAGCACGTATATTATAAATATAACGGGAAATCCATATGAAGTGTCAAATCTGTTCGTACTGGATGCCAAAAAATAAAAAAGAGTTACATTTTCTATTGGTATTGTAGGTCCTTCCCGATCCTGACGGAGCTTTTGGTATTGCAATGAAGTTCCAATCAGTTTGACTCTTACCTTTTAGAATTTACTCGCCCCTGTCGTTGTTAGCTTAGCTAAATACTTGTATTTAATAACATTCTTTGTATAGATTTAACATTCGCGGTTATAAGTAAGTAATTTATGTTTTTTTTTTTTTTTTTTTTTGAATTTACGCTCGTAAGTCGGTTAATAGTTAACCATTTTCTGAAAACATCCTCTTTGGATTCCCTTCAAAGAGGTTCAAGCCATTTTTCATTTCGTGCAAAGTCAGCTATGGCAAACAGACCAAAAGCCAACTTATTTTTACATATGTATGTACTATCTGACCCGGCAAACGTTGTTTTGCCATATAAATTATTTTTAGGTAATWTAGTTGAAGCACTCTGTGATAAACGATATTTTTCGTTTTGTTGTCAAGTGCGAAAAGGATCAAAGAAGATAGTTTTCCAACTCGGGAACATGCGACATACAGTTGTACGTGTGAAAAACATGCATTTTCCAGATTCAGGCAACAAAGACTCAATGATTGGCCTTGTGATTTATTTATTGTCATGGCGAAAGCGAGACGAATTGGAAATTGGATTCGCTTAAACTCGAATGGMATATCGGTTGGGATCATTGGAATTCTCGCAATGAGAACTTCGACGACTGAACCAACCTTCAATTGTAAATTGTGCGGTGACAAGCCAGGCACATCCAATGAATTCAAAAACTCAGTTGGGTAGTTGGTTGCTTCGACTTCATTTGTTAAACAGTCGATAGATTTGAAGGAAAACAGTGTCCCATCGATTTGATTTTGAATTTTGATGTTTAAGTGATCCACATCCTAAAATTATTCTTTCGTTCAACCAATCGTAGTTTTTGTGGTTAGCAATGATGTTCGGAAACACTTTGTTGATGAGCTCCTCTTTCGTTGAGATGAAATTGCAAAAATTTGGCGGGAACGAAATGAATCTATTCGATGCGTCGACAGGAACATGACCATTACCGATAGTTAGCAGTTGATTGGAGAACAGTTTGACAGATGAATCCTTTAGCAATGCAACTCGCATGTTTGTCGTCAGCTGGAGTTTCCACACATAACGCCACAATGGTGATGATTTGAGGCAAGCATTGATCTCATCGGCAGCGGTCGATCGTGGTATTACTGGTAGTGTTTGCCGGAAATCGACTGAGASTAAAATCAATGCACCCCCAAAATGTCTTGCGTCATTACGCAGATCTTTCATAGTGCGATTCAGAGCTTCTAACGCGCGTTTATGCGACATTGTGCATTCGTCCCAGATAATGATTTTGCTTGCTACCAAAACTTTGGCCATTGCGGAATGTTTCGCTATGTTACATTTCGGATCTTCAACCGCTTGCAGTTTTAATGGCAATTTTAATGCAGAATGAGCGGTTCGGTAACCTTTCAACATCGTTGCCGCTATTCCAGAAGAAGCAACTGCTACAGCAATTTCTGATTTTGCACGAACTGCAGCCAAAATCAATGATATGAGGAATGTCTTTCCAGTTCCACCAGGCGCATCAAGGAAAATCATGCCGACATTTCCATTATCAATTGCCTTCATCACCGTATCGTACACATCTTTTTGTTGAGGATTCAACAATGAATCCGTTCGTTCGAACCAATTGGCTTAATGCATTTGTGTCGTATTCACGTTCACGCTGCAATTCTCGTTCGTAAGCGTCGTTTACTCCAGGATCAGGCGACGTCATTACTAACCTGGCTAACAAACTGCCGCACATGAGGTAACACATGTCTTCTATCAAAACCAAAGTGTGGTTGTGCATCTCTTCATTCATATCAAGATGGGGATTCTCTGAATGGACACGAACTCGATGCAAAATGTCTTCTGACATATCATCCTCGTAATTCTCCCACAATTCACGTGGATTCGATGGAAAACATGTGGAAATAATGATCGCAAATTATGTGCGTATCTGATTTGAATATGCGGAAACAGTTGCTTCAGCGATTGTCGTGTCCCAATGCGTATTCCAGCAAATTGAGCTCCTGACATGCAACACGAAAGTGTTGGCAGCACTACACCATTGACAGTTCGAAGTGATTCAAATGATGTCAGGCCACGAACATTCACCAGCAATAGTCGTAAGTAAAAGCATTCATCATTTTTCGGGTGAACTGTATAAATACGGCCAAGAGCTTCAATAGAATGCACATCCGGATGACCAGGAACTACATTACCTTGCTTTCGACGAGTGAAGTAACGCACGTGCAAACGGATCACTTTGGCAAGTCGAGAAGAAACTAGTCAATGTTGTCGCTGGTGGGTTTTGAGCACGTTGAGCGGCATTTGCTGGGATGAAATAAACTCGTTGACCGTTCTCCAGATGCACTCGGATAGCGTTCATGAATGGGAAATGAGAATATACGCCAAATCGCCTCATTGCAGCATACGCATCGACCAATTTGATAGCGCGTGATTTCATCATTGCGGTCAGGAGCTTGAAGATCAAAAGCCGCCATGTCACTGCCCTTGGTGATATATTTGCAGATGTACTTGATGGACTTCACTGGATTGCAGTACTCCACGTTATAATGCGCCCCTGACTGTGATTGTTCTACCGTCATCATCAAAAGATCGACGTCGATACAGTGGATAACCATCTTTGTCAGTGATGGTATCAGCAGTCAAATYTTGTGGATAATGCTTGGAACACTTGCCGTCGACCATGCACGGTGATTGTGAGTTAATGGCGCCACACGGTCCATGAATCATGTTTGTAATTACGAYATCATGCAGGTCTGGATCGGTTTCGGGATCAGAAATCTCGACAAATATGATGGCATCAATTTTGGTCTGGCTGCATTCATTCCTTCGGCTAACCAAATGAGAATGTGCGCATGCGGTAAGCCTCTTTTTTGCCATTCAGTGGAATACATCCAACATCCAGTATCCCCAAAGACACGATACCTAACAATATAGTGCATGAGCGACCGGATTTTTTGCCTGAATACACGTGCGGTGATATCGTGCCGTTCACTTAATGTTTGGCCAGGAAGCAGCAGTTGAAATTTCTATCCACTTAGGATTGCACGTTAAGGTGATGAACAGGTCTGGACGGCCGTAATGACGTACATATGTCATTGCATCTTGCGTATATTCATACATATCACGTAGACTGCCAACGAACGTTATACATATTGACGCAAAATTGCTGAAAAATTCATTCCGCTGACCTTCCTGGTAGTTTCCTCACCTAAAATGATATCAGTGATATATATTCTTACCGGTCAATGGATTTATCATATTGATGTTGATATAATATATCATATAATATCGTCTCCTTGCCAAAACATCAGTGGGTATTGCAATGCATTGTATGAACGATGAGTTTCGGATATTCGTTGCAATTGCCCAGAGTTCCGACGTGTGAGCACAATATCGCGTGATTCCCGGCTTTCGCCAACAATCACAACTGCAACCTTATCTATTGTTGGAGCGTTCAATTGGCGTTCGTGTGTTCCAGCAGGTCGTTTATCCGCTCTGATCACGACTTTATAGTCATCATTTGGCATGCGATCCAACGCAGTCTTGAATAACCGAACCAATGCATGATGTTCAGGAAGCAGCTGCTGCAAATCGCGAAGAATTCCTCTTCTCATTTCCGTATTGATTGTTTGGCGCTGATCAAGTTGATGTTCCATATTGCCGATGAAGTAATTTGAAGGAATTTATGTTGTGCGTCTTCAAGTGGTAGCAATGATCCAATTCGATGATCAATTTGGCCTTGGATCTGTAGAGTCAGTTACGAAATTAGATTCAATATTTCTTGTGCATCAAAAGAAAATTATCGGTTAATTTATTACCTTGAATGTCGGATTGAATCCGCGTTCATGAATAATATCAGCTCCAAATGAAGTAATTTGAAAGTATCTGTTGTATTTCTGAGCATTCGATAGAAAATGACGTGATTGTGGTGTTTCACCATTAAGCAAAGAACGCAATGGCTCTGTTGGCAAGGGCAATGGTGGTAATTTAACCTTGCCACTGAGACAACACAGTCCAGGTGTTTCTCCAGCGAACTTCAATGCACCGCAATGGTTGCACACAACCTCCATTGGATGAATTTTAACGGAAGGACGCGAGCTGTAGTCAATTCTGCAATCGTAATGAAACGCTACTCGATCCAAAACAACACTTGAAGAGCTTCTTCTTATGCGTTGATTTAGATTTCATTTTCCGCCTGTCTTTCTTCTTGTGTTTCTAATGCACGAAGTCGGGCCATACTAACACGGCGCTGTTCTCGTGCGATTTCTTGTTCATCCGTCGTCAATTGATAGGCAATATTCCGAACTCTATTTTCATTTCGCGTTCGATGCGAAAGATTAGATCTTTTGGCTCGTGGCATTCTGAATTACACTGAGAAATGAACAYACAAAACATGTGCTCAAATGTCATAATCTCTCAAAATATACATCYTTCTTGGCAACTTACCGTTTAAAAATAGAATTCCACACCAATATGATCAACAGAATGAAACGAACAGCGAACTCGAATTGATTTTCAAAGTATTCCACCTAAAAATTAATTTGAACAACCCGAAATTAACATTTGGGTTGATTATCGATGAGCCCGCAATAACATTGAGCATTTCATCAAACTGAACTCACCTCTATGAAATCACTTTTCGCTTGCAATTTTCACAATAGCAGTGAACATAAAATTACCAATAAAACACGGCTAATATATCGTTTCAATATAATGTATTAAATCAAATTGAATTACAATACCAAACGAAAGCCGATAAAAGCCTTAGAAAATGCCGATATTTATGTTACTAAACTCAAGTCTCATATGTCATTGCATCTTGCGTGAGTTGCCAACTGTGCATGCAGTTGTCAAAAGTTGATGCACACAACGCCATCTACTGGCAATACATCATTTAAAATCATGTTCGTTTTTATTTCCTCTTTAAAATCGTATTTGAAAATTTATTTTATTCATATTTTTTTTCGGAAAATTTTCCAGACTTTTCTTACGTATTCTCCATGTTTGGGCGGAGACCTGTCCGAGTTGGTAGTAGTCACCGAAATCGGTCCAGCCGTTCTCCAGTTATAAGCGTAGTAACTAACGTCACTTTCTTTTATATATATACATAAAATTAAAATTTAAAGGGCAAACCAAAATAATTTTCAAATTGTGTTCTTATTTGCTTTTGGTATTTGACAAATCTTGCTTTGCAACATCTATTTACATATTTACAAACATATTTGTACACATATACTTCCCCAAGAGAAGTGCAAAAAAAAAAAAACAAAAATAACAATTGGCAACCTTCGCAGATTTTAACAACTTTTCAATAAACTCTTCCCCAAATCACTTAAATGGAGAGTTAAGATTACCCCAACCGCTTTAATCGAATTCGTGGAAGACCATCTCCCGAACCAAATTGAAGAAGAATCGGTCTACACTCTAGAAATTAAAAAATTTTAATTCAATTCGCTTTACGATTAAGCTAAACAGGCATATGATGCTATTCGGAGAAGGATAAGTAACATTGAAAAACTCTTCCATGTTGCTTAGAGAAACAATTCAAAATGCACCCTTAACTAGTGATGTTTTCACAATTGGGAGGAAAAATTTGGTCGATCAGTAAGAAAATAAAAGAATAAAGGCAAACACTCAATTGAAGAAAAAGCTTGCAACCAACGCTTAATAATGTTTTAACCAATTGAACATATCTTGAGGTTGGCACAAAAAGTAGGAATCCGAAAATAATATACCTTTGTAGTTCGAAACTCCCTAAGCAAACTCTAGAATCCTTTGAATATACCCTACCAGATAATTCTAATATATCTACTTAGTCAAATTTCAACATATTCTTGACCCATATATAAAAGATTCAAATCTGTGGGAAATTTCAAACCTTCAGAAGCAAAACTCATTCCTCTCCGGCACAGTTAAAAAGAAAGAGAGAAAGATATTTATCTCTTTTCATGATGAAAATCTAAGAGCTGACAACTGAAATAACCAACCTAATTCGGGTAAATTTTCAAATAGCATAACCCGATTTCGGAGTTAAAATGGGTGTGTACGAACCCAGATAAAGAAAATATACACAGTCAACTCTCGTTAATTCAAAACTCTTTTAAAATATTACGAACTGTCGAGTATTTGAAATATCAAATGGTTCGAAATTTGTGCGAGAAAATAAATAAAACTTCGAGTTATGAAGTGTTGATCAATTATTATTTATTATTGCTATTCTAGAAGCATCTGGCAACTTTTCTCGTGTACAGCTGTGCTTTCGTGCTCTTAGAAATTTGTTTAATTTATATAATACTTAAAACTTTGTGGTGAAATTATCTGAATTAAATGATCAGTCAGGATAGTTATCACTGTTATATTGTACTATTACAGCAATTGAAATTTACTTTAATTTATTTAAAATTACTTTGGCTAATCCTAATTTATTCCGCCGACTCATTTTCAATTTGCTTTTATGCTTCATTTTAAATAGTGCAATTGTTAGTGTTAATTTATATTGCTTACTTAAATTTCTTTCTTGTTTTCATTCGTTTCTATCTTTGTCCACAGCTGTTTGCGAGATTTTTACTTTTCGTCTGATACAGTGCATCTAAACTGCTCGCTATAATGGTTGTTATCTTTAATAACCAACTATTTTTATTGCATTAATTTGTTATAAATATTTTTTTCATTGCTTTTTTCACTTTTATTATGTAACAAAGTTGCTAAAGAGAGTATTATAGTTTTGTTCACATAACGGTTGTTTGTATGTCCTAAAACTAAAAGAGTCAGATATAGGGTTATATATGTATACCAAAGTGATCAGGGTGACACACACCGCCCACAAAATGGCGGAAACCGAAAACCTATAAAGTGT
>NW_017537028.1:188999-192082 GCF_001853355.1 Bactrocera latifrons
GTTTCTTTTAGGCATTTCCATATACAGTTCAAAAATGGAAGAAATCGGATAATAAACACACCCACCTCCCATACAAAGGTAATGTTGAAAATCACTAAAAGGCGCTAACCGACTAACAAAAAACGTCAGAAACACTAAATTTTACGGAAGAAATGTCAGAAGGAAGCTGCATCCAGGCTTTTTTTAAAAATTGAAAACGGGCGTGGCGTCGCCCCTTATAGACCAAAAACCATATCTCAGGAAGTACTCAACCGATTTCAATGAAATTCGGTATATATCATTTTCTTAACAAAACGATGACATATACCGAATATGGGTGAAATCGGTTCACAACCACGCCTGAAATCTCGATTATCACTTTATCATGCGAGAGTATAAAATGTTCGGTGACACCCGAACTTAGCCCTTCCTTACTTGTTTATATTTTTCTTTAATATTATTTTTGTTAATTATGACCTGTATTTTCCGAACTTCTCTGTGAAAGGCGAGTCGGAACGCTTTGTTTCTTGCATCTTCCCATCTTAAATGTGCTGAACTGACCGGTAGGATATTGGATTCTATTCTTAACAGTAAGGGTTTGTGCTGGTTTTGCTTAAAATGTAAATGAACAGAAATTGAATTTTTTAAAGCTCTTAAGCAGGCGGGCAATGGTTTCATGGAGATTGGTCGTGAGCTTGAAACCCTTACTGAAAAATTTGGGCATTATGAAACGTTGTTTCAATCATTTCAATGCCTAAATGTGCAAGAAGGGAATATAAAACCTTCATCTAAACGTAAACGTCCGTCTGATGAAGGTACCACGTATCTTCCTTAAAAAGAATGCCCCCGCCCACTATTGACCTCATCAGTCTTACCAGCCATTGTCCTCAAGGAGAGAAGGTTCCGCCTGCTCAGGACACAGAGAAAACTGTTACTGAACACGGTGAGCGGAAAACTTCTCAAGATCCGCCTCCAAGTACTTCCAAGTCAGCTAATAAAAAAACTTAGATGTTATCCTGCGGAAAAAGGCAATTTTTATCTCGAGACTTGCTGTGGATACCACAGTCAATGATATAAAAAGTTATATATCGACGGGGTCTTTTTGCGCGAATTCGAGCACAAATGTGATAAGCCCCCTGTAGTTATCACTAAACTGCCAAGAATTTCCGTGAACACAAAAAAATAACTAACAATAATTCGCTGATTATTTATTATCAAAATGTTAGAGGGCTTAATACAAAACTTACTGAATTGTATTTAAATAGCATTCATTGTAACTTTGAAATCATTGCTTTCACAGAAACTTGGCTAAGGCCCCACATTTTTGATAGTGAAATATTCAACAGCAATTCGAAATCTTTAGATATGACCAACTGAACAGAAAAGGAGGTGGTGTCTTGTTTGCTGTTCACTCTTCAATTCCATCTGAAGAGTGGATGTTCCGCATGCAGACTTATAGAATCATCATAGTGGTCATATCTACTTAAACTTATCTTATATCTTATCTTAGGGATGGTAAAATTTTTTTTAATCGATTAAATAATCAAATGATTAATTGCAAGATATAAAAAAATAATTTCAATTAAGGTAAAAAAATCGATTAATCGAATAATTACAATGTTTTCGAATAATACTAAAATGCATAAAGACCACCGCCAAGTTTCAGCGCCGAGTCTTGTATTATAATGCTCTATCACAGAGTCCCAGACATATCCTGAAGTTAAGTAGCACAATGACATTAAATTTTTCAAAATATATACATCTTAAGGTAAAACAATTGCCTCACGATATTTTGCTATTTTGCGTAAAAATAAAACTAATAAAATATAGGAGACTATATTCTTATTTCAGACATTTAAAATATGTTGGTATATACACAAAAAGAAAAACGGAAATAAAATTAAAATATCCCATTAAAAATTCATTTGTCTTAGCATAAACGAAAATTAATTCATTGAAGTCAAGAAAATTTATTCTTTGTTCAACCAAATTTGAAAAAAAGCAATTTCGATAAACCTTCTGTTGTCAAACAATTGCGTTTTTCGGTCGCAGTTGCACCCGCTTTTCAGAAAAGCCGCTCAGCAGGTACTGAGGTACCAGTAGATGACAATACTTTTTTTAAAGTCCGCACAGTTTTGGGTAAACGGTTTTCATTTCTTCCCAAGCATCAATAGTGTTTCGACTCAGTTCTAATACCTGAAAATTCAAATAAAAGCTCACTTCATCTTCTGGAGAGGTAAAATCGTTGTCCTTCCTCCTTCCTTTGTGCAAATTAAGAATAATCTTTGGTTATTCTATAGAAATATATTTCCCTTGGATTCCTCCAAGGTTTCTTTATTTAAATATATATATATTGTATATTTACACATTGGGCACTATACTACTATCTATGCCTACGATTATATTTAAACTGAGAACAAGTGTTGTATGCGCGTCACTCTTTTATAGCAGTGCAGTCAACTCGTGTTGGCTTCTGATTGGCTAATTCCGGTGGCGTGGCATCTTGTAAGATGATGCCCCTCCATGTGTCTGTATGCCGATCACGTTGAATATGCGAGATTTGGTGTTGGTCACGTGGTGGCTGTACATTCTTGTATAATGATGCCCCTCCATGTGTTTGTGTGCTTTGTTCACATGGTCTACTGTTGCTATGTTGTATATATGTGTAGTGGTAGGTAGTATGAGTCATACGTGTATGGCTGGGTGTTAATTCCCCCCTCCTCCGGTGAAGAGATCTCCTAATCTTTTTATACGCTAGTTGTGGCGTCCTTTTTGATGAGATATTCCATACCTTGTTGTTTTAATATTCGTATTGTTCGTATTGTTTCTGCTGTCTTTCTTGTAGTTTGAGTGTTTTACATTTCATAATTGCATAATACAATTTAAAACTAACATATTATAGAATACATAGTGTGATTATTACAATATTTCGTATAGGATGCTCTTCATACGGGATTAAAAATTTGTGTAATTTTTGTATGTTACTGAATTGATATTTCGTATTTGTGGACATAATTTSTAATATTTTTATATCTTCTTGTCCGTGCGCTAAAATATACTTTTTTATTTCTTCATCTAGATTATGGTATTTATTATTATTAATT
>NW_017537028.1:192088-195233 GCF_001853355.1 Bactrocera latifrons
TATAATGATGCCCCTCCATGTGTTTGTGTGCTTTGTTCACATGGTCTACTGTTGCTATGTTGTATATATGTGTAGTGGTAGGTAGTATGAGTCATGCGTATATGGCTGAGTGTTAATATGTTGCAAATTTAGTAATATAGGTATTGTACAATTATCTGGTTTTTCTTCTTTGCATATGTATTTCGACAAAATATTTTTACATTTATTAATTCGTTTCATTCCATTAGCACATTTGGCAATTTTTGAGTCTAATTTTATCTTTCCGTGTTCATATGATATTGGGGTAATTTCGTAAGTTTCACATTTTTCTTTGATTATTGGATATTTATATACTACAATAAAGGTATCTCTAATTCTACATACATGAATATCTCAGTATTCCATTAAATTTATTACGGGTATATCTTATCCTTCGGTTTAATTATTTTTTCGATATCCTCTCAATTTATTGATGCAGAGTAGAAATTTTTATTCTTTGCAAAGTTTATAGTTAACATTAAATCTCCTAATTCTTTATGAATTTCTTCTAACACTGTATGTTGATTAATAGTTTTGTAATCGAAGGCTTCCAACAGTTTCTCAAAGTGAGTATTAATCAATATTTGTCTATCATTGTTTTCTACTATGCCATTTATTCTTTCTTTAATTTCAATAACATCATAATGGTCTCGTACTCCGGTAACAAAGCTAAGTATTGAGCCTAAAAAATGTATACTCCTAGGTTTCCTTCTGATTAATAACTGATTTTTTAATACATTTATTCTGTTTATTATAGCCGTTTCTTTAGCTAAACCTTTGTTTCCTTGAACCGAATCGCATAATGCATCGTAATGTTTTAATATTTCTGTTAAATTTACCATATGAAATAAATAGTCTGATTTGTCGTAAGTGTACGTAGGATATGATTCTGGTAATAAATATTTTTTGTCCTTTACGTTAGTTATTTGTATCGCGAGTGCTTCCTTTAACAGGAGCGTCATTATGATTATTCGGTACATTTATAATATTATCTTTATGTATGACTTTATTTTTTGTTGTGATCACTGATCACTGTATTTTCTTTATTTTCTTTCACAACATGTTTTATATACCTTTTGTTATATTTTTCGCGTCGACTTGTTTTTTCGTAAATTGTTTGCCCTGGTGTATATTCCTTTATTATCCTTTTCCTGTTGTGATTTTCTAGCATTCGCTGTTGACTGTCTTCGATGGTTTCCTTCACGGTTTCATCTGTATTCTTGTTAAACAATAAGTCTATTGGTTTCCTTTTGGTCACTGAATGTATTGTTTCATTATATTCTTTTATTGCAGGAAATATTTGTTCCTCTGTTGTTGTTTTTTTATCTTCGGCTAAAGTTCTCGCAATTTCTAGAATTGTGGAGTGCAAACGTTCAACTTGTGCATTCGATGTCGAATGATTGTTCGCGGTCTTTGTATGCTTAACGTGTAGTTCGTTAAGCATCGCTATTGTGCTTATACCTACGAATATACTCTCGTTATCTGTCATTACTTCGGTGCATTTCGGGAATACTTGGCATACTACCTCTTCAAATATTTCGTGGAAATGCCGTTTACTGTCGAGCTTGCGAAAGTATGCGTATTTCGTATGTCTGTCTATGCAGGAAGTTGCTGCTGTTAATATAAAATATGTCTGCTTGTATAGATGTTCCGGGTGTATTTGGTGTTGGTGTTTTGCCTAATAGTTGCTTGACTGGATTTCTCTCGTATTTACTTTCAGTACAGTTGGTGCAATTTCTTGCTACTTTCTCCGTATCTTTTTTTAGTGTTGGCCAATAACATGTTTCTAGTATTCCCTTATAGTTGTTTAATGCGTTTCTATGCGCTCTTTTATGTGTGAATTCTAGTATATTCTCTCTGTCGATTATTTCGGTTATGTCTTTTAACTTAATTTGCGTGAATACTTTGAAATATGTAGAAAATATATTTGTTATCTTCTCTTTCAACTTATGCCATGTTTCCAAGTCTATGTGAAAGGCTGTTACAATTTTTGGTTTCATTACTTGCTTCAGCGTTTCTATTAAGTATTCCTCGGTGTTAAATTTTACTTTAAACCGTTCGTACCGAGGGAATATAGTTGATGCAGTTTTCTCGTTCCTTTCTGACGGTATTAATTCAACTTGTGTACGGAAAAAATTTAAGGGTTTTGCAATCATTTTAATGCATCTGAGTGCTGAAGACTCTGCGGAGTGGATTGATGTATCTGACAGCGTATTTACTTATCTAGATAGTGCGTCTGCGACCACGTTCTCGTGTCCAGGTTTGTATTTTAATTTAGCACCATATTCCTCTATTAAGTTTTTCCATCTTTTGAGTTTAGTGTTTGGATAATATTTTTCTGATATCGAAAATATAAGTGACTGGTGATATGTGTAAATTGTCAGGTCCGCTATTCCATACAGGTAATTTCTTAGTTTCTGTAGTGCCCAAATTATGGCTAACATTTCCTTTTCATTTGTGGAATAGTTTTGTTCTGTGGTTGTCAATGTTCTTGATATAAACGAAATTGGATTTCTACCCTGACTCAGTACTTCTCCTATTGCGTGGTTACTGGCGTCTGTGGTTAGATCGAATCCCTATTCAAAAGTCTGGCTGATATAGCTCTACCTTTTCTTTTATTTCTTCAAGTGCCTTGAGTGCCTGTTCGTCTAATTTAATTTTCACATTTTTGCTTTTATTTTTCGATATACTACCGTTTTCTCCCTTTATGTAAATCGTTAATGGCTTGCATATATGTGCGAAGTTCTTCACAAATTTTCTATAGTAGGAAGCTAATCCTAAAAATGAGCGTAATTCTTTTATTGTCTCCGGTGTTTTATACCTATCTAAAGCATCTATTTTCCCTGGGTCTACTGTAATCCTTCCGTTATTTATTATGTGTCCCAGAAATTCGGTTTTAGTTTGAAAAAAAATTGAATTTTCCTTGGAGATCTTCATATTAGCTGTATGTAGCGACTGTACAATATTTGTGATATCCTTAATGTGTTGCTCTGGTCAGTAGAGTAAATTAAGACATCATCGATATAGACATATGCGCATTTTCCAATGTATGGTCTCAGAATGTCATCTACACATCTTTGAAATGTGGCTGGAGCGTTTTTTAGGCCGAACGGTAGGCGAAGGAATT
>NW_017537028.1:195928-199929 GCF_001853355.1 Bactrocera latifrons
TATTCAAATAAATCTTTTTTTGCTTTCATTTTTCTTAACGCGTCCTCTCCTAGTATTATATCAAACTCTTTTAGTTCTTCTGCTTCAAAAAAATCTAAGTCAAATCCTACTAGGTTGATTTCTCTCTTGTGAGTAACTGTTGAACTCCCGTGTAGTGTGTTAAATCTAACAGGTTTATTTAATTTTATTATTTCTGCAAATGGGTAATTTTTACTCACATATCTACTAGTTGCACCTGAATCTATCAGTATATGCAGGAATCTTCCATTAGGTGCAGTGCGTCTTAACGTCGGAAGACCGTGGTATCTTATAAAAAATGTTTCTCTCTATTATTATTTCTATAACTTACACTAGGTGTTTCATTGTAAAGCGACTCTTGGTCGTCTTCTTGGGTGTCTCCCACTTGGTTAAGGCGTTGTGTATTCCTTTGCTGCGAGTTTGCCGTGTCTTATCTGTCGCGCTTGAATTGGTTGCCGAATCTTTGGATGACTTGTCTAAACGGATTCTGTGTTTGCCTTGCTTCCTGATGAGTGTTAACTGGTGGTTGTGGATTGTATGGTTGTCGTCTAAATCTTGTTGAAGAGGGGTCTACCTGGTTCCGTTGTTTCTTGTTGCATTTGAGGTTGTTGGTGATAAAAATTCTGCTGGAATTGCTGCTGTGTTTGCCACTGTTGATGGCTTCGCCCTTGTACTTAATGCCCAGAGGTCAAACTCATTCCCTACCGATTCCACTGACGACTCTCTGCCCGTTTCCATAGTATCATCTACAACTATTATTTCATTACGTAAAAATTTTATAACTGCGGGCAACGCTATCGTAATCCTAGATTGCAGAGTCTAATTTGTACACATATCTATATATGTGACTTGGTCTACGAAAAGGGAGCTAACGTGCGAAAACTAGTTTTCTATCACGTGAAAAAGCATCTCATCTTCATTAACTAAAATGTGAAAATTGATTTTTGGACACCATATAAAAATTAAACCCGTTTTCCGTTGTCACGGCATCAGGCGTAAATGCCTGAACCGATTTGGCTGATTTTTTTTTTTTTGTAGTTTTCTAATACTCTGTAAAAGGTTGTTATAGAAAAAAATATTAAGAAAATCTCTCAGAAAGATTAAAAAATACACATTTAATTTTGCATATACGAATGTAAACGTAATTCAGTTTAAATGTCAAAAAAAAAAGAATTGTGGTAATCTGTTTTCATGTAAATTTTATTAAGTTTTTGATAAAGTTCTTTTTTTTTAAGACTAAGAAGTTTTTTGTTTGCTAATAACTGTTTATTATTCACGGCAAGTTCAATTCACCTTAYATCGATTTTTGGTAACTTTTAGTGACTATACAATATTACAATTTGGTAGGTATACATGGTTAAACAGAAAAATATGATATCTCTTTATTTTCAGTTAGATTTTCGTTTTTAACAATGCCACCAACCAGATGTACAAACTCGAAATACGGTAAGTCAAAGAAATATAAGAGCAAATCAAACAAATGAGCAACGCGAAGCGCAAAATGAACTACAAAGGAATAGAAATCAACATAGAAATGTTGTGTTTAATCCCCACAGAGCTGCATTCTGTTATAATTGATTACAGTTCAGAGCAAATTGTTGCTATTAGACTAATGTATATTGTGTGTCCACATTGCAGTGCATTGAAATTCAAAAATGAAGCTCCTGGATTGTGTTGCGCCAGCGGCCAAGTCAAACTGACGCCATTGGTACCACCACCAGAGCAACTAAAGTCATTGGTTTCTGGAAATGGGCCAGATTCTAATCATTTTTTGACTCATATGCAGCAATACAATAATTGCTTTCAAATGACATCATTTGGCGCAACAAAAGTTATTCGAGACAATTTTATGCCTACTTTCAAGGTAAGTAAGTATAATGGCAAACAATTTTATTTAGTTTTACAACCATGTAGCTGGTGCAAAATATGTTGAGCCAGTGTGTGTAGATGTGTTTACAAAGTGCTCCAATACTTGGTAAAGCCTACCTAAAGCTGCCATGGAAGGCTACTGTTCAATGTTGAGGTTTAGTTTTATTTGGCAGTTTTTTGCGAGCTACATGGTGGTACGAGTACAAACAATTTGCTATACAATTACCTAAATACATATTTATATTCTTGCAGATTCAGGGTCAAATATATCATCGAACAGGTTCCTTATTGGCAATGCCTGATGAAGACTATAAATTTTTGCAAATATATTTTATGGGCGATTCAGCAAGAGAAGTCCATTAGCGTTGCGCACACAACAACTCAGTGAAAAGATCCATTGTGGAACAACTTCAATCACTTTTCCATCAACACAATGAATCAGTTGTAATATTCACAACTGCATTAGACCGCATGCCATCAGATAACCAAAAAATTGTCATCAGAGCCGATAAGGCGCCTGCAGRAAAATTTAGAAAACCGAGACATTGTTTTACTTCGGCGAAACGACTTCAGCATGTCTGAAACACATCGATCATATGATGCCTTACAATATCCTATCCTATTTTGGCAAGGTGAAAACGGCTATCATTTTTCAATTAAGATGATAAATCCAGTTACAGGTAAATTAATTAACAATGTATGTTTACAACATTAAAATATATGTTTACTAACTTAAAATTTATATTATTAAATTATTAACAAAAAAATTGTTTATAGGTGCTGAAACGAACAAAAAAGTTAGTTCAATGAATTATTATTCATACAGACTGATGGTTCAGGAAAAGGAGGACAATCACATCTTAAAGTGTCGGCGTCTATTTCACCAATATGCTGTGGATATGTATGTGAAAGCTGAAACTGAACGATTGACATTTATCAGGTTGAACCAGGAAAAACTCCGTTCCGAGGAATATATCCATCTTCGGAATGCCATTAATGCTGATGGAAATGCACAGAATGTTGGCAGAACAACTATTCTCCCAGCAACATACGTCGGAAGCCCGCGACATATGCATGAATATGCTCAAGATGGTATGTCATATGTACGACATTATGGCACACCAGATTTGTTTATCATATTCACATGCAATCCAAAGTGGACAGAAATTCAACAAGAATTATCCGTATGTGGTTGAAGGAAAATGTTCAAAACGCTAATTAGTAACAGAAACTATTACTGGAAATGGTGGATATCCACATTATCGCCGCCGATCCATTGATGACAATGGAAAGTCAATAATAGTCAAAGTAAATCGACAATACATTGTTTTCGCCATTACTCTGCAAGGCATATAAAGCACAAATAAACGTAGAATTTTGCCATTCCGTAAAATCTATTAAAAATATTTGCAAGTACGTGAACAAAGGTAGTGACATGGCTGTCTTCCGAGTTGCTGGCAAATGGGCCGCTATGTTAGTAGTAACGAAGGCATATGGCGTATATTTTCGTTTCCTATACATGAACGACACACTACTGTTGTTCACTTGGACGTACATTTGGAACATGGTCGACGGATGTATTTTACAGATGAAAACGTATTATAACGAGTTGGCAGGCCACCATCGACAACATTAACCATCTTCTTTGAAATGTGCCAGAATGATGATTTTGCCAGAACGCTACCTTACTAAGAAATGCCAAGATATTATACCTGGAATCAATCATCCAAAAAATTTCAACGACGAAAACAAGGACAGACAGTTTCAGATTACCCACATGTATTTTCCACCGATGCACTAGGCCGTCTTTATGCAGTCCATCCCAGTCAAGGCGAGTGCTTTTATTTGCATTTATTGTTAGTCAATGTTCGTGGTCCAACATCATTCCAACATCTGCGAACTGTTAATGGTGCATTGTGTGACACATACAGAGAAGCCTGTCAACATTTGGGATTGTTAGAGAATACACTGATTGGGACCACACGCTCGAAGATGCTGTGATTTCGTCAAATGCTAAACAAATACGAACATTATTTTCTTTAATTTTGTCTATGGCATAAATACAAAGATCATATGGCGGAAGATGTATTGCATCATATGTGTCTTAGAACATC
>NW_017537028.1:200032-211447 GCF_001853355.1 Bactrocera latifrons
AAACAATGCTTTCCATAGAAGTCGAAACTAGCCATTCTTATGAAGAAAATCTTTATAATCATTTTAACATTCTCAATACAGTCGTAAATCGTTTCAAACAGCAATTAATTTTAGTCGAAGCAAAAGAAAAAGAAGTAGAAAATATTTTCAAAAACAAACGCATTTTTATCGATGTAAGAGATATTAACTCTCACAACGTCATTAATATTGTAAATAAACATTTTAAAAAGGGTAAGATCGCTATATATTTTGAACTTAATGAAAAAGAACATAATGAAGTAGAACAAATACTTTTAAAAACTTTCGCAAACATTCAAAATATTTCTTTTGTAAATTGTACAAACTTTGCCAAAGACATCGAAGATGAATACGAACTAAAGAGACAAATATCGTTTTTCCATAAAATCGAAGTAGGACATTCAGGCATTATTCCAACTTACGAGGGAACGAAGCATAAAGTCCAGAACTAAAAATCAAAATCCATGAAATAATAAATAATTGCGATGTATGTAATGGTGGAAAATATGATAGATATCCAATCAAAGCTAAATATCAAATTACCGAAACACCAAATACAGCTAATGAAATTGTTCATATAGATACTTATGTTAACAATAAACAGTCATTTATAATATTTATCGATAAATTTTCAAAACACGTCATTTCTTTCCATTTACCCGATAGAAATAGTCAAACGATCATTGATAAAATTAATGAATTTATGTTTAATTAAAGGCCAAATAAAAAAGTTTGTTTTCGATAATGAATTTAATTCAAAACCAATACGGAAATTTTTAAATAGAGAAAATATAGAATTTCATGCCACTAAACCACATAGCCATACAGGAAGTTCAGATGTAGAGAGAATAAATAATACTCTTACCGAACGTATCAGAACCCTAAATTTAGAAGGAAAAGTTCCAATTACTATTCAAATGTGTAAAGCCGTAAAACTTTATAACAATTCATTTCATACCACAATAAAAGCTACTCCTTTAGATGTTCAAAACAACAAAGTTAATCATAGCACAATAAAAAATCGGTTAGAAGAAGCAAAATTAAAGACCATTTCTTAACATAATATAAGAAAGGAAAATTACCTAAAAACAAGGAGAGAAGGTTTCATTCGAAATTACAAAAACGTTAGACACAAAGAGGAACCAAAATTTATTAAAAGAAACCTAGAAAACGTACATACCTCAAATATTAAACGCCCTTTTAAATTTGCAAATGACAACAGAAAATCTAACGACAATTAAACCATTTTAAAACAAAAATCTATCCCCTTCAGTATAATGTACAATATATAACTTTTAAAAGAAGATAAAAAAAACAAAATATACCTTTTTCGAAATCCGAATATATGTATATAACCTATATTCCCATCGATCGTCTCAATTTTAATAAATATATACTTACCATTGTTNACATCATCTGGATATATTACATTCCCTACCAATTTTTGTAACTTTTGTGAATCAAAGACCGAACTCATGGAGATGGTTTTCCAAACATTGCTCAAAGTTACGTAAATCACATTTGGTTAAGCGAACGTGTTATATTGGCCACAAAAAATGTTGATGTGAATGAAATGAATTTTCAGATTCAAGAGAAAATAGCTGGCGAATTTAAGAATTACAAATCAGTTGATTCCATTACTAACGAAGATGAAGTTGTCAATTATCTGCAATTAAAAATTGGATCAGTTGTTATTATGTTACGGAACATAAACCAGCCACGTCTGTGTAATGGTACCCGGTTTGCGGTGAAGAAATTATTGAACAACGTCATCGAAGCAACAATTTTAAAAGGAAGTACAAATGCGAAGATGTTTTAAGCCCACGCATCCCTATGATACCGAATGACATACCATTCAGCTCTAAACGTTTACAGTTTCCAGTGCGGCTTGCATTTGCAATGTCAATAAATAAAACGCAAGGCCAGTCGCTAAGTGTATGTGGCATCAACCTAGAAAATCCATGTTTTGCACATGGCCAATTATATATCGCCTGTTCCCGTGTCGGAAAACCATCAACATTATAGAACATAAAACTAAAAATAGAGTTTATCAAAAAGCATTAGAATAGAGGGAAGCAGTGAAGGGTATAGAGGCTATTAATAGTTTTCTAGAGCGCGCGTGGTGTTGAGCTCAGTGTTTACTTCCTTCAAAATGCCAAGTTGTTCAATAGCGATTTGTAAAAATATAAGTGAAGTTATGGAACCCTATGGAATAAACGCTATTATGAAAATATATATTTTRTTTTTCATTTAATAAAATTAGTAAAGTCCTTCTCATGTATGGCGAGACCAGGGAAGTAGGGCTATCTATTATAGATTCCAGTTCAAATTGAATAGGTACTCATACATAAAATAGGTCAGCTATACTAAATAAAGTAGTGCATCAAAGCTACGCTAAGGCGGTACGAAGTTCGCCGGGTCAGCAAGTAAAATATATTTATATATATACTAGAGGACCCGTCCACGCTTCACTGTGGCTGATACATAAATAATACTACTACTAACATTTCTATTAGTTGGATTATAACAATTAGTTAATAAGATTTATCATTTTTGTAAAGCAACTTGTATTAGTTTACAAAAAAATGGATAATAAAATGTGTTAATAAAATACTGTTTTTGGCGGAAAATACTGTTGAATTTGAGGTCAGGGATATCCACCGTTGAAAAGATATTCGTTAAGCTGGAAACAGGCGAAATGAGCACCGAGGGCAATGATACTCTAAAGAATCGAAAACTCTGTACAAAATAGGTGCCTCGGAAGTTCATAATCCAACAAAAACAACATATTCTGAGAAGTGTTTGAGTGCTAAAACCGAACTTTTGCGTCAGTGTGTGACAATAGAATCACAACTCCATTATTTCCCACTGGAGTGCAACCGACAGGCATTCTAGTGGACTGCACAGGATGAACCGGTTCTCAGGCGTGGAAAGACGAAAAAGTCGGATGGAAAGGTTATGACATCAGTCTTTTGGGATACACGTGGTATAATACGTACTCAACGACTGATTACTGAGCCAGTTATAATCTATTTGACTGCGTGTTTGGTTGTAGCTTTTTTTCTACTATTCCAAATACTTAGCAATTGTATAATTTATGAGGAAGACTCTGCTTAAAATTGTACGCATATATTTAAATGATTTCTCTTATTCGCCTTGATTGGAGTAGTCACCGTTTACGCGATTATAGCCGAGTTAACAACCGCGCGCCAGTCGTTTCTTATTTTCGCTACGTGGCGCCAATTAGATATTAAAAGTGAAGACAGGTCCTTCTCCACTTGGTCCTTCCAACGGAGTGGAGGTCTTCCTCCTTTCAGAGCTGGAGTGTTTTCGTCCATCCGGACAACATGACTTAGCCAGCGTAGCCGCTGTCTTTTAATTCGCTGAACTATGTTAATATCGTCGTATATCTCGTACAGCTCATCGTTCCATCGGATGCGATATGCGTCGTGGCCAACGTGCAAAGGACCATAAATTTTTCGCAGAACTTTTCTCTCGAAAACTCGCAACGTCGACTCATCCGTTGTTGATATCGTCCATGCCTCTGCACCATATAGCAGGACGGGAATTATGAGTGACTTATAGATTTTGGTTTTTGTTTGTCGAGAGAGGACTTTGCTTCTCAATTACGTACTTAGCCCGAAGTAGCACCTGTTGTCAAGAGTTATCCTGCGTTGGGTTTCTAGGCTGACATTGTTGGTGGTGTTTACGATGGTTCTAAGATAGACGAAATTATCTACAACTTCAAAGCTATGACTGTCTACAGTGACGTGAGTGCCAAGTCGCGAGTGCGACGACTGTTTGCTTGATGACAGGAGATATTTCGTCTTGTCCCACGGTAGTTGGCGCAGATTGTGGGGTCTCCTTTTTTGAGGATTGGGCATAGAACACTTAAATTCCAATCGTTGGGCATGCTTTCGTCCGACCATATTTTACTAAGAAGCTGATGCATGCTCCTTATCAGCTCTTCGCCGCCGTGTTTGAATAGCTCGGTCGGCAATCCATCGGCCCCCGCTGCTTTGTTGTTCTTCAGGCGCGTATTCGCTTTTCGAATCTCTTCCTGGTCGCGCAATGGAACGTCTGCTCCATCATCATCGATTGGGGAGTCAAGTTCGCCTTCTCCTGGCGTTGTGCGTGCACTGCCATTCAGCAGGCTGGAGAAGTGTTCCCTTCATAATTTAAATATGCTCTGGGCATCGGTGATCACCTTTGATGGTTCTACAAGAGTATGCCCCGGTCTTGAAGCCTTCTGTAAGCTGACGCATTTTTTCGTAGAATTTTCGAGCATTACCCCTGTCGACCAGCTTATCAAGCTCCTCGTACTCACGCATTTCGGCCTCTTTCTTTTTTTTGGTCTGCAAAAGCGCCTCGCTTCCCTCTTCAACTCTCTTTATCTATCCCATCCCGCACGTGTTGTGGTCGATCGTAACGTTGCGAGGTAGGCAGCCTGTTTTCTTTTGTACTTTCCGAAAACCAATGGTTTCGGTTGCAGATCTACGTAAGGAGTTTGAAATGCCATCCCACAGTTCCCTTATACCGAGTTGTTGACGAGTGCTCTCAGAGAGCAGGAGTGCAAGCCGAGTAGAAAATCGTTCGGCTGTCTGTTGTGATTGNGACGAGTGCTCTCAGAGAGCAGGAGTGCAAGCCGAGTAGAAAATCGTTCGGCTGTCTGTTGTGATTGCAGCTTCTCGACGTCGAACCTTCCTTGTGTTTGATGGCGTGCGTTTTTTGCTGCACAGAAGCGCGTGCTAATCTTGGCTGCAACAAGATAGTGGTACGAGTCGATGTTAGGACCTCGGAGCGCACGCACATCTAAAACACATGATCGATCTGGTTGGTGGTTTTTCGATCCGGAGACTGCCAGGTAGCTTGATGTATCTTCTTATGCTGGAATCTAGTACTACAGATAACCATATTTCGGGCCCTGGCGAAGTCGATAAGCTCAACCCATTTGGGGTTGTTTCGTCGTGGGATCTACCGACCGTAGTGCCAAAGATACCGTCTTTGCCCACCCTGGAGTTAAAGTGGCCAAGCACGGTTTTGACATCGTGGTGGGAGCAGCTCTCATAAGTGCGCTCCAAGCACTTATAAAAGGCATCTTTGGTCACATCGTCCTTCTCTTCCGTCGGGGCGTGGGCGCAAATCAACGATATGTTGAAGAACCTCGCTTTGATGCGGATTGTGGCTAGACGGTCATTCACCGGCGTGAATGATAGTACTCGGCGACGGAGTCTCTCTCCCACCACAAATCCCACACCAAACTTGTGCTCCTTTATATGCCCACTATAGTAAATGCCACAAGCACCTACTCGTCTCTGTCCTTGTCCCGTCCATCGCATTTCTTGGACGGCGGTGATGTCAGCCTTTATTTTTATGAGGGCATCGACCAGCTGTGCAGCGGCACCTTCCCAATTAAGGAACCGGACATTCCGGGTGCATGCCCTTAATTCGTAGTCCTTATTTCGTTTTCCATGATCGTCATCAAAAGTGGGGTCTCTCATCCGAGGCTGTTGTTGCGTTTTCATTGGGTTGGTGTTTTGGAGGGTCCCAAACCCAGCGCACAACCCTATGCAGGGAATGTTTCGCCTTCTCACTTTAGCTCGCCTTCAAACGGATATTCTTAGGCTACCCAGAGGATACTTGGTCAAGCACCGGAATTCGTGAGCTGATTGAGTCATATATAAAAGAATCGTTTCTGGCCACTCCCAAGTGAATGGCGATCAGAGAACTTTCCTCACTTGCGTGAACTTCTACACATGACTCCATCCTCTTCAAATTATTCCTACAAACATGAATTTTTAACAAATGCCAAATCGGATCAGCCGCTCTTGAGTTATAAATGGTGTAGCTAACACAACTTTCTTTTATATATGTATGTACATGTATAGGTTCATATAACTAATCATTAAATTAAGGTATAAAGCTGTATTTTAGTACAGAGGATAGCAGTAGCAAGGGGCACTTGTAAACAAAAAATTTTTAGAAAGTGAGCGTGGCCTCACCCTCTAACAAATTTAATGTTCATATCTCCTAAAAATGGATCGGAACTCAACCCTGCTCACTCTACACAAACCGGTACTGTTAAAAACTTCTAAAAGCGCTATTAATCAATAACTAAATACTCAAAAAATAGCTTTATGGGAGCCGGCGTGAAAACTGAATGATAGGCGTGGCGCCACCCACTTTTGAAATCTCATATCTCTGGGCCCGATCGACCGATTTCGACAAAACTTAGTACCTGGCATTCCTCTCACATTCTTATGTCATAATGTGAAAATAGACGAAAACGGAAAACAAATGCGCCTTCTTCCCATATAACACCATTGTAAATTCTATTTGATTCGTTCAGTACACAAATAAAGAAGCAATTAGTTATATAAAGGGATTAAACTTTGCAAGAGTAATGTCTTTAGTGTGTGCTTTATGGCCGAAAATTGTTCAAATCCAATAAACACTGTTTCACGCAGGGCCGGATTTATATTTCTGCCGCCCTTACGCACTGAAAAAAATGTCGCCTCGTCACTGGAATTTCCCTCAAAATTATTTAGATTTGATGTTATGTTTTTAAAAAATTAAAATATTTAACGTATTGCAAATAATTTATTATATATATGATACTTAAGTATAATAGGTATAAAAAATATAGGTTACTGTTCTTAGAACTACAAATTTTGCACTGAGATTGACTAATAATTGTATTACAATCATTTTTTTCTCAGGGAAACACGAATGACTTTTTGAATAGCAAAATTGGTCGATTAAATCTTCACAATCTAAACGTTGAAGTACATCTGATTCGATGCATACAGTAACTAAGCTATTGAGTCTATTTGCACTCATTGTAGAACGTAAGTAGTTTTTAACTCTTTTCTAGCAAGAAATCGATCGTTATACGCTACAGTTTGTTACAGCTAAAGTAATAAATATTCGATATGCGATTTCTACGTTCATGCAATTGGGTTACGAATTTGTGCACAGCATGGAAGTGCTGTGTGTGATCATGAGGTCTCAAGATCTGAAGAATAAACGTTTAGCTCGGTTACGAATCTCTTTATTATTAAAATTGTCAAATTCAATAATAACTGAGAAGTTTTCATGAATCTTTTCATATGCAACACATCTTTTTCGCAATTCAGAATCTAGATTGCCAAGAATGACATTAAAAGTGTTGACTCTGAAGTGGTCTCGACTTGACACATCCCGTGATTCATCAGCATATAATTTTCTCTTTTCTTTTCTAGGAACTGTCGTTTATATTATTTTATCTCTGAAATATTTAAAGCAGTTTTTTCATAGATTTCTCGTATCAGCAACAACTTTGATGAAACTACGATAATCGTCGATCACGTCAGCAATGCTACAATCACTTTCTTTTTTTGACTAACAGCATTGAATCGTGAGAGTCAAAAATGAAAAATTATCTGCATAAATGCTGTTTCAAGTTGTTCCAATTTAATACGTAAACCTTTAGCTTCTGGTCTTGTAATTGCATTTTCTTCCATATTTTCTTCAATAATAATCAAAGTCTCGATTATTTCGTCGAAATGTTGATTAAGTGTATGAACAGCTTCATAACGAGCTGACCATCATTTTGCAGATAAAGATTGTAACGCAATTCTTTTTCCAGAATGAAATTGTAAAACTTCCCAGAGGTGCGTGGTTGCAGTAAAGAAGTTGTATAAAGTTGGTACAGTATTAAAGAAGGAAGCAGCTTCTGGCGCGCATTCTACTGCGTGAACTCCAACTCAATTCATAGAATGAGCAGCACAAGGAGGATGTTCTGCAAGATCATTAATTTCGTGAATTCTTGCCTGTAAACCTGAATAAAGTTCTGATACATTGTTAGCGTTATATGACTGAACATGCATCATGACTCAAAAAACTCGAGAAACGATAATACAGAAACTAGCAAATCTTCAGCTTTATGTCCAGAATTTTGAATGAACATCAGAAAATGTTCAACAGGCCTTCCATCTTTTCGCACGTATCTGATAACAAACGAAAGTTGGTTGACATGAGATATATCAGGTGTGGAATCTACAATAATCGCATAATATTTCGTTGATTTGCCTTCTTGAACTATGATAGAAGATACTTTTTCTGATAAAAGCTGTATAAATTCTTCGTAGATAGTTTTTGATAAGTAGCTCGTACTGCCAGATCCCTTATTGCCAAATTTTCGAATATGCTCTTCTAGGAATGGGTGAAAAATGCAAGAAATTCAATCAGCATTAAAAAATTTCCATTATTTGGTGACCCAAACTTTTCATCACTTCCTCGGAATGAAAACCCTTGAGAAGCTAAGGCTTTAGTAGCAGCGACTACTCTTCATTACCTTCTATATTTATCGCTGTATCTTGAAGTTCGCTTCCATGACGGATATTCTGTGGCAACGAAGAAGTCATGGCACTATCAGCATTATGACTCGTAGACGGAGTTTGTTTTGAAGTTAAAGTAGAACATGCATCATCCCCTGACAAAATTTACTATTATTCTCTTAACCTAATAATACCAATAAATAATAAATATACATTATACATATCGACAAATATTATACTTGTAAAAATATGGAACTTTAAATGATTGTCTCGACAAACCTTCATAATCTAAATTCGTACAATCTCTACTATTAAATTTTTATTTTTTCATAAAACGTTCTTTTTTCGGGAAAAAATCATTTAGCTTAGGAGTTTTACTCAAAACTTCTTGTTCTTTTTCATCCACTCAATTTTTTGCGTCCATCATCCATGATTGACATTGTATATTTCAGTGGAATTCTTTAGATCGTCGCTTTGTGTTTTCGGCACAGTTCGCATTTTCTACCAACGAATATACACTGTACATTCCTTAACATCGAAAATAGCATAGTTTTTCTCATTTAACACTGAAAATGCTCAGTTCTGTTATTTTCCTGTCCCTGATGTTAAGTGGCGAAACACGCTCATCCAAAATCGACATCGTGAATCTTCTCTATAAATATGCGTTCTCTGCTATTACTTTTATAAAATAATTTAGATGTTTCACATCTGCCAGCTGTCAACTGACAGCTCACTTTTTTTTCTACTTTCCAAATTTTGCCGCCCTGGGCACTACCCCCGACTGCCCCTAGTGTAAATCCACCACTGGTTTAACGCCCAAGGTACCGAATATTTAGACTCCGGTTAATATAGTTGACTGTTGATCGAAAATGTCGGTCAATGTGGGATACTCACAGCGTGTCATAATGCATCGCAAAATCATAAATTTTTATACTACTTTAAAAAATTTGTTTTTGGATTGCATACTAAAATAAGTTTACGCAAGTACAACTCTGAACGCTATACTTTCGGATCGTTACAGCTCATAACTTCATGAGACTAAGTGCAACCCCTATATATAAATGAAATTAAGGGATAATAATTTTCCTATAAAGGTTTGTCTGTATGACAGATATGGGACCACTACTTCCTTTAGCCTCCATATACTGAATATAATGACTAATCCGGGAGACTTAAAACCGCATACATCACTCGATATTTGAGTTATCCCAATAGAAATAAAACAGCGTGTTTTACTCATAACTGTGTATCTTTGTGTCTAAAAAAGATAAATTTAAGCGACCCCCCACATATTTAATATAACAATTTTCGAATATCCGGCTTAATTTACTCTATATGATTGTTTTTATACCTTAACACGTTGACTGTCAACTACGAGATAACTCGTAGGAGGATTTCCCTTCCAGGAAGCCAACTAGGAGTTATCTCGTACTACCTAAAACTACCACTTTTTGTGTAGCTACGAGTAAAACCGTATTATATTCGATAAATGGCTTCTGAGAAAATAAAAAAATTTTGGGTTTGGCTTCCGTGAGCTTTTTTTTTATAAAAAAAAACGGTATGGAAAAATTCATTCAATATAATGGATACAATAAATAAAGCAATATAATATATTATTGTTTGTGGTAGTTTTTAAAACAATATTCCACCCAAAGGGCTGGATTTCTCTGGACAGGCTGGACAGAAGTAACGCGTTTCTCGGCGTTTTTTTTTTCTTGGGTACACACACGACATGGCTTTGTCGGACGCTGTTTCGTTGGTGGTAAACACTCTAAATAATGGAGCTGTTTAATTGTATTTTTTTTTAAATCTCCAATCAACGCCAAAATGAATTCTTGTCTGAACTTATCAATTTTATATTAGATGAAGTTAATTTTTGGTAAATTCTGTGAGCATTTTGTATATATATCTCTATAATATGAAGCGAAACCTTATTGCGCCATCTAATAGTCTTTCTTAGAGATGAGTAGTACGAAATCATTTGATCTGATCGGTCAATGCCAGGCATTCCATTATTGTAATCTCGAATTATATTCGGTTTCATAGAAATTATTCCATTGCGATTGGACACCTCTACCATTTCAATAGCGTGCATGTTTGAAATGGAAAGGACTTCTCGTTTGTCTTTCCATTTGCATACAGTAACAGGACCATTTGTCTGCCAAAAACACTCCCCTCTTTTTAGTTTACGATCTTTGGTTTTTCCTTTTCTCTTACTTAGTAGGGTTCCACACACATCAGTTTTTCGTGTATATAACAGTTTTGTAAGACTAACTGAATTATAAAAATTATACATGTAAAGCGCGTAGCCTTTATCGAGATAGTCCTCAAGTAAATGTAAAACAACGTCAGCAGTGTGACCTACATTATCGGTAGTTCCCTCAGATTTTTTTTCCGCTGTAAATTTTTATTTTTATTACAAAACCGTCGGACTCACATAGTTCATATAGTTTGACACCATATTTGTGTTTTTTATTTTTTATGTATTTGCGGAAAAGCAATCTTCCCCGCCATAGCATCGTCAATACAAATATATTTACTTGGTACGCGTAACATCGTTGAAATGATTTAGGATTGGTCTCACCTTGTATAATCTGTCGGTAGATGGTTGTGAGTTACCAACCAAATGAAAATAACGAAGTATCAGCTGGAATCGATTGCGGCTCATATGTGTGCGACAAAAGTTTACATTATATAGCTTTTTTGTGGTCCAGTAATGCTCTATTGTTGGGACACATCTTTGGGGTTTCCTTTTCTGTTACTTCGTAGGGTTCCACACACATAAGTTTTTCGTGTATATAACAGTTTTGTAAGACTATTTATTTATTTATTTATAAATGTGAAAAAAAATAATACAATTATTTTATTTACACGAAAAAAAAGGAGCACTGGCAGCCAGGACCTTCGGCTCGCTGGTGAATCTAAGGCTAGGTGGCTAAAATTAAGTTCTATTGTCCACGCTTTATATATTTAAAATCTTCATAAAATCTATATACATGCTTAAGTAAAACAAAAACCAAGTTCTTAGCTAAGCTAGGTAGGACATCATATTAAATGTTTTAGACCGCATTTATCCAGA
>NW_017537028.1:212922-217037 GCF_001853355.1 Bactrocera latifrons
TAGTGTTTGAGATAGGGCTGTTATTGTAAATAATTGTAAAGTAATCGCATTTATGCTTGCGACAAATGTGGAAATTTTTGCATTTATTTACAGCTACATTGGCGCCCGAAGATTCGGTACATGTATTAAGATCCCTAAGAATATTTGTGAAGTCCCGTTTAACAACATTTAAATCATTCAGTTTACTGAAAATCAACACATCATCAGCATAGCGGATATGATCAATATCTATATATTTATTAATTACATGGCTCACTTCATTAAAAGCAGCGATAAAAAGGGATACAGAGAGGGGAGACCCCTGTGGTATTCCGTCCATAGTTTTCACACATAACATCGTTGAAATGATTTAGGATTGGTCTCACATTGTATAATCTGTCAGTAGATGGTTGTGAGTTATCAACCAAATGAAAATAACGAAGTATCAACTGGAATCGATTGCGGCTCATATGTGTGCGCCAAAAGTTTACATTATATAGCTTGTTTGTGGTCCAGTAATGTTCTATTGTTGGAAAAGTACAAGGTCCCATTTACAATAAAAGTGCAATAAAAACTTTCATCTCCGTAGCACTTACGTATTGCCAATTTGATATCCTTTTTGATTTTTTTATAGCATTTTGATTCCCATTTTCCAATGTTGCAATTTCTTGCGCAGCATATAAAAATATAATAATATATATATATAATGCAAGGAACTCGCGTTTGTACTGTCAAATTTCATGTATCTAATTTCACACCAACATTTTCTTCGAAWAGAAATAATTCAGGATTGTGTTGAACTTCTGTCCACAAATCATCATTCTCATTTGACGTTGTTGCTTGAAAATCATCGTCATTATTATCAGAATCGGGGACGTCTTCAGGTTCGGAGATGACTTCATCTGCACTATCACTTGTATCCTCAGAAGGCTCATAAATGTCGTTACTATCATCGCTGCAATCATCTTCTGAATCACTTAGATTTGCGTTGGTCTCAATTTCACTTTGACTCAGTGAGGTTTTCCTATCCATATTGGGTTCTTGATAATTATAACAATAATTTTAAAGAATGTTTATAAATCTAACAAAAAGAAAATAATAATAAAACTATGATAATTTTAACAAATAATAATAACTATAAAACAAAATACTATAGAAAGCAAAAATGATGTTTTTTTCTGTTCTTTCCCAGACGCCAACTACGAAATAACTCATAGGTCCTTTTTCTCCTTAAAAAACATCATTTTTGATTTTTGATGATACCAATAGTCTAGAAATAGAGTTTTTAGTAATGTGAAAAAAGCAAAATGTCATTTTTGGACAGTTTTCAGAAAATGGCCTTGGCAGTCAACGTGTTAAATGTTTTTTCCTGGCGTTGACTCTTGCATGTTACAAGAGTATAAAATGTTCGGTTACACCCGAACTCAGCTCTTTCTTACTTTTTATTATGTACATTTGCATTCATATATGGATAATTAATTTCGAAATATTATGTAGGTATTCATTGAGACCGAAAGCTGTTGCAGCCATGAAAGTAAATTTTAAAATAAAATAGAAACCAAAAAGCGCAGAAAAACATAGACATCCAAAGATTTGGAAAGTTTAGTGAAGCTGTAATTTAAATGGAGATTTGTTTCTACCGCTATGCAGCTTTCAATAACTAGTTGTGCGCATCCATACCGTAACTCCTGCAGTTCAAATTATCTTTAAATGCCGATTAGGGGTCTACTAAAAAGTCTATGTTTTATTCGATGTGGTGCATCGAAACTTGACATCGATGTAAACACATGCAAAGTATCGCTTTTACCAAAAGTAATAAAAAATTTATTCAAAAACATTCAAACTGTAAATTAAGGTACATTTGTTTATTTGCATATGTGTACGAAATATACCTCAAGTTTTGAAATTTTGAAAAAAATTTTACATATTTGAAAGAATTAAAAAAATATGGTATTTAGTATAAAATAAGTACAAAACCCAATTTTCTTTTCCGATGTTTTACAAAGATAGAATTTTATTCAACCTCCTAAATTGTATACTAGATTTATTTATTTGCTTACTCTCTGACTAGATTTTAATAAACGTGCGAACGGAACAGATCTAGCAACAATTGTTACATATTAGCAGCTAGCTTTCCAACCGGAGTGTGCAAACTATGGCTTGCTGATCTGAAATAATCAAAAAAATATTTTCTGTTTATTTTCCAAATTGCTTTTACTCCAAATACTAAAGGAATTTCAAGTTTTATTATAACTATCTGAAGAGTCCAAGCCATTCGAGATGTCTCGGGCAATTGCTTCCCAAAGGCAGAATATCAAAGATTTCGTTTCCAAAAAATTTGTGAAAGGTGTTCAAATATATAACTATAAAGCCTAGAATTTTCACTTGAATCAATTGTTTCTTTCCCTCCCAAATCTCCAAAAAAATTGATTTTTTGAAGCCTCTAAAGCATGCTCCCCCCTCAACACTTGCCATTGTTCGTCCGCGATCTTCACTGCTCGGTGACACGTGAGAATTGAGATTTTGTGCACACACAACGCCATACACGACACACATGTGCGCACACCGATCGTAAAAAATCAAACATTTTCGCGAACATGGATCAGTACGCGTACATGCCCATACACGAGTAAACCGCATGCGCACACATACCGATCGAACAAGTTCTTTTTAGTTTTGTGACTTGCTAACTATCACTATCCTGTTTCGTGAAATGAAAATATATACTAGTCACAAATTGAGACTTTACCTCAAAATGTCTCAAATAGAGACAGAAGACTGGTTACAGAATCCCGCGATTAACCTTCATAAGTTTTGTGATTTTTTATAGCTATGATAGCCAACTATCAAGTCTATAGTTTTATATGGTTCAAGGCGTGAAGAGTTTTTGAATAATGTGAATTTACCAGTTTGAGGGGACTAAATTTAATTATAAAATAAGTGCTTAGTTTTGTAAATAAAAATGCTGATAATTGTCATTAAAATGTTTACTAAACTTATATATATATATATATACTTATATGTATATGTGTATTTAATTAGTATTTTGGCACGATTCCGATTCTGTCTCTTATACACATCTAGATGTGTATAAGAGACAGTTTCAATAGCGTGCATGTTTGAAATGGAAAGGACTTCTCGTTTGTCTTTCCATTTGCATACAGTAACAGGACCATTTGTCTGCCAAAAACACTCCCCTCTTTTTAGTTTACGATCTTTGGTTTTTCCTTTTCTCTTACTTAGTAGGGTTCCACACACATCAGTTTTTCGTGTATATAACAGTTTTGTAAGACTAACTGAATTATAAAAATTATACATGTAAAGCGCGTAGCCTTTATCGAGATAGTCCTCAAGTAAATGTAAAACAACGTCAGCAGTGTGACCTACATTATCGGTAGTTCCCTCAGATTTTTTTTCCGCTGTAAATTTTTATTTTTATTACAAAACCGTCGGACTCACATAGTTCATATAGTTTGACACCATATTTGTGTTTTTTATTTTTTATGTATTTGCGGAAAAGCAATCTTCCCCGCCATAGCATCGTCAATACAAATATATTTACTTGGTACGCGTAACATCGTTGAAATGATTTAGGATTGGTCTCACCTTGTATAATCTGTCGGTAGATGGTTGTGAGTTACCAACCAAATGAAAATAACGAAGTATCAGCTGGAATCGATTGCGGCTCATATGTGTGCGACAAAAGTTTACATTATATAGCTTTTTTGTGGTCCAGTAATGCTCTATTGTTGGGACACATCTTTGGGGTTTCCTTTTCTGTTACTTCGTAGGGTTCCACACACATAAGTTTTTCGTGTATATAACAGTTTTGTAAGACTATTTATTTATTTATTTATAAATGTGAAAAAAAATAATACAATTATTTTATTTACACGAAAAAAAAGGAGCACTGGCAGCCAGGACCTTCGGCTCGCTGGTGAATCTAAGGCTAGGTGGCTAAAATTAAGTTCTATTGTCCACGCTTTATATATTTAAAATCTTCATAAAATCTATATACATGCTTAAGTAAAACAAAAACCAAGTTCTTAGCTAAGCTAGGTAGGACATCATATTAAATGTTTTAGACCGCATTTATCCAGATATTTTGATATTTTTGTAACGTTCTCGAGAGACGT
>NW_017537028.1:217122-218480 GCF_001853355.1 Bactrocera latifrons
TGGCAGCGCTCCATTTCGTCGTAATTTTTAGTAAACAAATGAGGTTCAAACGAGAGTAAAATGTAATTTTTAAAATAAAGATTTTTTAGGCAATAAACCTACTAAAAGTGTAAAATGAGTTTATAGTGTAAATTAATTAATTTAAAGTGAAAAATGTGAATAAAGTGTGTTTAAAGTGGTGAAATAGCCACTTGAAATGTCCGAATTTTGCGAATTTTTGAACTTTGAGGTCGAATATCTCCTAAACTAAGCGTTTGCGGTACCTATAACCCTATATATTTTTTGATCAMGAGAACGTCCTCTTTCCAACGGTACCTTCAAATCGCGTCGCCAAAGAAATCGGAATTGTGCCAGTATTTTCCACATTTTCCTACAATTTCTGTTTTCAATCTTATTTTCCTATATTGCAATTTTCGCAACAAAACATGAAAGCAGCAGACAATGGGACCATGTGACAGAAACATTGTACATATTGCCGCTCCAAACTTTTTGGAACAAATGTGAATGACAGTATGTTACTAGCAATATGTAATAGGGACGACAATTATTTAGCAAGCTATTGCTTATTCGCTTATTACACGAAGCAACTTTAGTTGCGGCAACTCTTGTTTTATTGGCGAGGGGGCGACGAGGAGAGGAGAATCGCGCCAAATTTCCAGTGTTCAGCAACCCGCTTTGTGTTCTTATTCGTAGCAGTTCGCTGCGACGTTTTTCGGCATTCGTGTTCTTTCTTTCGTAGTGCATAGTTGCATTTGCGTATATTTTTTTGAAATTGAGATTTTGAAAATATTTAAAAAATTTAATTTCATCTTTGGTAAGTAATTTGCAAATATGTATACAAATATACATAATATAATATAAATATTCTAGAAAATGGAGTATGACGAAAAAATCTAATTAATTAAAGATGTTGTAAAATGTATAGAGGAAGCCATACAAATTGATTCAGACGATAGTGAAAAAGGTGATATAAGTGAAGGTCTGTTATATACTCATTGTTTTAATTTTAAATTATAAATAAAATGTATTTCTTAATTCACAGAACTGATTAATATATGTGATAGAATGGCCCAAATACCAATAAGGAAAAAGAAACGACAATGGATTAAAGTATGGACAACAACCAAGGCGCAAACAGGTTCACGTTCATTTTTAATGAAGGAACTACTGCCCACTGATGTAAATGGAGACAAAAATTATATAAGAATGTCAGAGACGCAGTATAATTTTATATTATCTGCAATAAAGGACGACATAACGAAGCAAGATACTGTGATGCGAGCTGCAACTTCTGCAACGGAAAAGCTATCACTGACCCTCCGTTTTCTCGCAACGGGTAAGTTTAAAATTCAACTTTT
>NW_017537028.1:219216-221721 GCF_001853355.1 Bactrocera latifrons
TCCACAGCTGAAAGATATTCTCCAGCTTCTGTTAATATCAACAATCCAAGGAGGTGTGGGCCAGAAACTATTCGGCAAGAATATATGGCCTATTTCAATACGGAAGGAAAAGTTGATTGGCAGCATTAATCCTGTAATTTAAGTTTTTTTATTTACCATTATGAAATGTAATATATATATATGTATGTATATATGAATTCTAATAAAAATGGAATTACTTATATCATACAAAAACAAAAATATGTTGTATAATTAAATTCAACATTACAGAAACACTTTTTCGATTAGATATACATATTGTATATTTAATCGTTGAGATGAAGAAGGAAATGCCTATCATAAAATTGTTATTGCATATACATTTTTAGTTTTTATTTAAACATTTTGTTACAACTGTACAAAAATTCTTGTTTAACTTTAATTTCTAAGTTGTTGGAGCGATGTCCAACCAACTTAAAGAACAGCCGAATTGAAAGTGAAACTAAAATCTAAGCTTATGCTATCACCAACTTAATATTCTAAGCGCCGGCAGAGCGAGACGTCGGCAGCGACGCATATTGTTAGTGGCGTGCTATTAGCGTCATTAAAGTCCGTAATATTAGTTTGGCGCTCTTTTATTGGGTAGCGGTAAAGTGGCGTGGTGCGTTTTCCAAATTGTGTACCTGCATTCCTGAGCAGTCTTAGGCTTACATGGTACACTGTATAACAAAATAAATAAAATAAATATTTTGTTATACAGTGTAATATTTATTTTGTTAACTCCTCCTTGGGGTTAGTTTATTTCCTAACCATTTATTTATATTTACATAAATTGTGTCACCTATGTCGTAATTCTTCATGGGCGTTTTATTTTTATTATGATGTTTTAGGTCGGCCTCTTGTTTTTCTCGTAGCTTCTTAACGTTTTCTTGCCTATTTATTTCTATTTGTTTGGGATCTATTATTGTTCTGTGGGCAAAAAAAAGATCGAGAGGTTTTTTACCGGTTGTTGAATGGATTGAGTTGTTGTATTCAAAAATTGATTTGTCTAGGAGTTCCTCAATTGAGGTTTTTTACCGGTTGTTGAATGGATTGAGTTGTTGTATTCAAAAATTGATTTGTCTAGGAGTTCCTCAAATGATTCATGTGTATTTTCTGATTTGTGGCAACTTATTATTTCGGTAAGAGTAAGGTGAAATCTCTCAACTTGACCGTCCGAACAGCTTTTATAGGGTGGAGCTTTGTGAATCTCTATATTGAATTGATTAGTCAGCATGAATGTGATTGTCGAATATAATAACTTTTGGTATTCCTAATGAGATTATGATGTCTCTAAGAGGTTGTTTCAGATCCTCTGCCGCTCGTGATTTAATTAGTTTAATAAGAGCATATTTCGAAAATTTATCTATGGCGGTAAGAATGAGCTGTTTGTTTTTGTGGCATATATCGATGTGGACGATATGTCCGGTGTACTCAGGTATTGGTGTGCTTTGAATAGCGTGTTTATGAAGGTGACGGTCGTATTTATGAAACTTACATGTTCTGCACTGTTTCACGATTTTTTTAATATTGGCTCTCATTTGTGGAAAATAAAACTTTTCTAGAATTTGCAACTTGTTTTCTTCGCAATTTCAGTGGGCACGATTATGCTCATTAATAATTTCTTTATTTTGATCGGCTGAATTTGTTAAATCTCATACTAACTTCCTAGTGAACTGTATTTTGTATCTGTTGAAACGATGGGCAAAAATCTTTTGTATCATACCTAGTGTTCGTTCGTCTGTCATGAGGCCATTAGTCACCGATGGGTTCAAATATGATTTAAGGATATTGGCTAATTTTTCTTCGTTGAAAGTTACGTCAGTTACTGTGTGACGATGATAGGTTGGGAATGGAATTTTAAACTTATAGTTAGTATTATTTCCTAAATTGAGAATGATTTGGTTTTTGAATACGTTAAGGGGCACATTGGCAAATGGTATCAAATTCTGAGAGGAGCTTTCGTCGCTGTAATGGGTCAGCGTCATAGAGTTGATGTGTGAATTGTGAGGGGGACGCGATAAAGCATCTGCAACTTTATTCATAGTTCCGGGTTTATATTGTAGTTCGTAATGGTATTCTTCTAAAATTGATTTCCATCGCTTCATTTTAGAATTAGAATTTTTGTTAGATAAGGCGTATGTTTATGGTTGATGGTCTGTAAAGATCTTTACCTTGGCAGTCCCGTACAGATAATTTCGAAGGCATTTCAGAGCCCAAATAATAGCTAGCATTTCTCTCTCGTTAGTAGCATATGCTTCCTCGGTTTTATTTAGGGTTATACAAATGAATATTATGGGTCTATTTTGCTGTGTTAATACTGCGCCAATAGCGAATTCTGATGCGTCCGTCGTTAGGTGAAATTCCTTATAATAATAAGATAGCATAACGTCTTCTGACAATTCCTTTTGGAATGCATCGATGGCTTCTTCAGAAAGGTTAATGTATTTCCTACTAGAGAGTCTTTTGGATATATGTCCTTCCTCC
>NW_017537028.1:225126-226302 GCF_001853355.1 Bactrocera latifrons
GAATTATGTTATTATCAAGAAGTTCCTGTATTTGTTTTTCAACTTCATCTTTCAAGGAAATAGGATATGGGTAATATGCCGAATATATTGGCCTTTCGGTTGTAGTTCTTAATTCACCTTTTACGATGGTTGTGAATGTAAACTTTTCGTTTCGTTCAGCAAATAAAGTTGAGTATTGTTTTATTAAATTTTCGAAATGAAGTTTTTCTTGTTCAGTCATGTGCTCCGTTCTGATGTCAATATTATTTAAGGAATTTGCAGATTGTTGTTTTATTTTAATTATATAGTTATTGCAAATAGTCATAAAGCTTTCTTTCGTATGAATGACGGCGGATAGTTCTTTTAGGCTATCATTCCCTAATATCCGTCGAAGGATTTTAAAGGTGGCAATAAAAAGAATTTTACATTGAAATCATTTTGTTTAAATAAATTTACCATTGTATGATGAGTTATCTTAACATTACCTGCTATTGAATTTACGTAGAAAATATTTCTATTAGGAATGGGGTTTTGAACATGTTTTGGTTGTATGTAATTTCTGTTCGAGCCAGTATCGATAAGAAACTTGAGCAATTCACTTCTAGTAGTTTTGTACTCGAAATATGGTAGTGATGAATTGCTTAGTCTAAAAAAATGTATCTCTGTAAAGTCTTCAGGTTCGTTAGGAAATGTCTGGTTTATAAATTTTATTTTGTTCGCGTATTCACTTAATTTTTGTTGAAAATGGTTGAGGATAATCTCGATATTGATTAAATGTGTTGGGGTGTGAATTATAGGAAAAAAGTGGTGGTGAGCTTGTGCTTAGCCCCTTTCCAATGTTACTAGTATGTCTGGCATACTGAGTCCTAAAGTTTTGATTCTGTAATTTTGTACATAGATATAGAGCCTGTGGTAGGTCTACTGGTTCTTTCATTGCCAATAATCGTGGTATGTCACCTTTAAGTCCTCTGATAAAAGTATCTAAAGCCTTATCACAGCATGTGCCTAATAAGACGTTCATGGATTCGCTTCCAATATCCATACACGAAATTTTATTCAAAATAAGAGACAAATGTTCATACACGGCTTGATAAAATTTTTCCATCGTTTCGTTGCCTTGAACGAGAGTAATATTTGGTACTCAAGTGTGCCGAGATCCCGCTTATCTGCATAATGCAGAGTCAAACAACGTGAAAT
>NW_017537028.1:228185-230356 GCF_001853355.1 Bactrocera latifrons
CGAAAATGGAGGAGATAGTTCCTCACATGAGAGAATGGGAGGTCCAATGACTTATGCGCCGGTTGGTACAAAATTCAAATAGACATCGTGATTCGCTAAAATCCCCTCAGAACGACTTACTTCAGAATGCAATGAGTGGGATTTTTGAAGATGAAGATTTTGATGTTTGTAAGTAATGCACATTTATATAATTTATCAAATTACATAAGTAATAATAATTATAAATTTTTTCACGACCGCTTAATATATATAATGAAGAAGAATGAAATGTGACTGGCATAAAATTTTAAGGCTGGCTTTTTTTGAAATACCAAGGATATAGATATTTTTATATGATTCTAACAAATATTTTTAATTTATATCCAAAATGTGATTAATTTAAAGACTGATTTTTGAAGTTGAACATAGTTTTAAGAAATATTTTTAATTTATATCCAAAATGTGATTAATTTGACAAAGCCTCAGTTTTTAATTAGTGCCTTATTTTTGAATAAACACTGTTTATTTTTTATATAGTTTATAAGTTATGATGAATTATGAATTGAAATCAATGAATAAAATGTGATATGGGCATTTATATTTATAATATTATATAAAAATTAGTTGCATGAATTACATTAAATGGCGGTTTTCTCTGTTTCCGTACAATATTTTTTACAGAAATGGAAATACCGAAAATAGTAATCCTTTAAATGTGTTTGCTTCAACTGCGGGACTTTTCACATTCCATTTATCGAGGATTCGTTGCGCAAACAATGATCATGGGAAAATCCCCCTATTAAGATACTTGTGTAAGTTAACAAAATAAATGCAAAAGTTAATAAAAGTGATGCAAACGCATCACGCCACTTTACCGCTACCCACTAAAAGAGCGCCAAACTAATATTACGGACTTTAATGGCGCTACTAGCACGCCACTAACAATATGCGTCGCTGCCGACGTCTCGCTCTGCCGGCGCTTAGAATATTAAGTTGGTGATCGCATAAACTTAGATTTTAGTTTCACTTTTAATTCGGCTGCTTTTTAAGTTGGTTGGACATCGCTCCAACAACTTAGAAATTAAAGTTAAACAAGCATTTTTGTACAGTTGTAACAAAATGTTTAAATGAAAACTAAAAATAAAACTTAAAATAAGTTAACTGGCGCCCAACGTGGAGGGACCATCAGGGAAACCCCTGATAAAATAAGTTAACCGGCGCCCAATGAGTTGGAGAACCACACATACATCCTGAAGGAGCCTGCAGTGGAATTATCCTCCTAGCCGAATTAATCGTCTATCCAATCTCTTACCCACTCTTGAGGAAGAGAAGCGTGCGAGAAAGTGGCCATCGGGGAAACCTTAGTAATGACGAAAAGGATTAAACGGGATACTTCTTCCAGTAATGCACGTTCGTAAGAAGTTAGTTTTAAGAATTATAGTTTTGACTTCTAATAATCAAATTCAATTAACTAAATAAGTGAAAAATTAAAAAAAAAGAGAGGAAAAAGTTCCCATTCCTATATACCATTTCCTAAACAAAAAATATTATATTTTAGCAAAAACGAAAAATTTGAATCAGTTGTTCATTCCACAAAAAAGTGTATTTAAAGGCGTATCCCTAGTTGAACGCAAAAAAATAATTTAGTAAAAATTAAAAATGAGATAAAGCTCAGTTGTCACAAAAAATTCAAAAAAATAAAGAGGAGGAAAAAATTTTTTTATTCCTATATACTGTTTCCTAAACAAAAAAATAATATTATCTATTATCAATAACGAAAAATTTAATAAGTTGTTCATTTCACACAAAAGTGTATTTAAAGGCGTATTCCTAGTTGAACAAAAAAAATAATATAATAAAAATTAAAAAAAGGGAAAAAGTTCCCATTCTAAACTGTTTAAAACAAAAACAAAAAAAAATCAAATTTTTCTAACATTTCAAAACTAGGAGGATAATTCCACTGCAGGCTCCTTCAGGATGTATGTGTGGTTCTCCAACTCATTGGGCGCCGGTTAACTTATTTTATCAGGGGTTTCCCTGATGGTCCCTCCACGTTGGGCGCCAGTTAACTTATTTTAAGTTTTATTTTTAGTTTTCATTTAAACATTTTGTTACAACTGTACAAAAATGCTTGTTTAACTTTAATTTCTAAGTTGTTGGAGCGATGTCCAACCAACTTAAAAAGCAGCCGA
>NW_017537028.1:231451-241277 GCF_001853355.1 Bactrocera latifrons
ATGCAGTGCTCTAAAAAGAAATGTTAGAAAATAAATAAGTAAATTGCTTAATTTTTTAAATTAAAATTACAAAATCGACTTTTTCTTCTGCTTTACTTTCTCGCCATTCATTATATCAGTTGCCTATAAATGTAGATAAGTATAAAGGTTAAAACTATTTGTTTTATACACATATATATGAATGATTTATTATATTAACTGCTTCTTCAGCCACAATTGGTTGGGTTGCTGTTGGAGATATATTATTCGCACACTCCCGACTTCCTGACACGCTTGGATCCTAAAGTATAATATTTGTTTGAATTGATGTAATAAAATTTAATAAAATAAAATAAAGTATTAAATCGTAGTTATATTCCCCCTTCCTAATTTCGGTATGCTACTCCAAAAATTGCAGTAGCGAGGAGCACCATAACTTTGGAGAATATATTTATATATACATATATATACATATATCCTGTGCTTCTACCAAATATATTAATTTTTCAATCTTCGGCCGATAGCCCATGATGCTAGTGCTGCGTATTTTCTTAGTTTGTATAATAATTGTATTATTATGTAAGCTTTTATAAAATAAAAAAAAAATAAAAAAAATAAAAAATAAAAAATTTTCAATTAGCGCTTGTGTCCACTTTACTTTTTCCGCCATATTTATCTAAAATAATCGAATATTAATAAACATAAAATTTAAAAATTAATTTATTCAACTCACTTTTTAAAATTTCATCAACACTGTAAATTAACATCCGCACGCTTCAATATCCAAATAACAACGCAACAGGCATTAAGTGTACCGTAGCCGTACAGCACACAAATTTGAGAAAATGATATGAAAGAGAATGAGAAAAAAACTCGAACAGAGTTGCGCAACACAAGTTGCTCGTGTGAACGCAATGGGCAACAGCAAAAGAGAATTGCCCGAGAATCAGCAACAAAAGTTACTTCATGCAATAGTCGAGTTAGCAGAAGTAATAAAATCCGTTGATGTATCGAATATCACATTAAAAAAAAAACATCGATGGATATCGGCCATCACTAACGCCGACTACAAATTACTGATTGAATTAAATATCTATTAATGTTCTTATAGAAACTAAGTTAAAAACGACAAAAGAAGAAATTTTTAAGGTATAAGTGTTAATGTAGCATTTCTTATGAAAACAAATACTGATATTGAAACCAGGTTTCATAATTGCTCACATCTCAAATGTGTATGTATATACTTTAATGCATTCCAATCTAAACTTTTTAGTTGCTTAGAAGCTTCATGTATTATTCCATATAGATACTGAAATTTGTACCAACTTAATAAATATTTTGTGTTGTTTGTGTTGTTAAATTTTAACTAAATTAGGGATTATTTGATATTTTCTAGTGAATTTTTGTAAAAATTCCTAGCTTTTGGTATTTATAAAGAGGAATTGAGACCCGTTAATTTTAATACGATCGCTTGAATAATGCAAATATATAGTGTTCTATGAGAAGCATTTCTCTAAATAAATTCATGATCATTTGAGAATCAAAGAAATATGTATATATTCAATATAGTATTTTTATAAAAGTGAAAACAAAGAATGGCTGGGATTTAGAATAACGTTCTCCGGTTTCGGGGTTAAAATGGGTATAGAAAGACGAGGTCCTCCAGGTCCAGAAAAAAATATATATAGTTGCCGTTGAATTACGGTTTTTGAGTTATTTGCATTTAAAGTTAAATAATCTAATTATTTAAAAAGCGTGTTTCTCCCATTTATAATGAATTTTACACTTATATTTTTCACTTTTATATCCACCAACACTTAGATAATTCGTTGCTACACATTTGTTTTGCATTAAATACAGCGAAAATAACTTTAATTCCATATTTAACTTTCGTTGAAATCTATTAATTCATACAATAAGAAAATGGTTACAAAGAAAGAAAAAATCTAATAAAAATTAGTAAAAAAGGAAGATTGGGCCGTCATTACAAAATTCATTATCTTTTGATGAGTAATGTAAAATCTTTCAGACATTTCATTATTTTGATGTTGTTGTTGTTGTAACAGCAGAAGTCTGCCGAGGTGACAGTCCTTGGCCGGATAAAAATCCGGGTCCGTTCCGGTTTATTAGACCCGACTGTCGTGGAAACGGTTCATTATTTTGATATCATTATTTTGATAAATCTCGGTGTTGGATCATCACGAATTAAACACGAAAGAACTGAAAACGCCCAAGTGTTGGTCCGCCAGGGTTATTGGTTTCAAAGGCGCCCGAAAGCAGCCAACCCAATAAGGACGAAAGGCTAAAACGTTTCTTTTCTTTTTGAAGCGCGGCAGAAGACCACCAATGCAGAAAGGAATTATACGATTATATATACACAATCGGTTCAATGTAAGTAACGAGTGAGTGGTAGATAAACAGAACATTTTTGGTGTGCGAGATGAAGGCTTGATACATTCCTACGTGTAATGAGTTTACGAGATTGCAATCCTATTATTTGGTCCGTGGCATATGGTTGGTGGATGCGAGAGGCTAGTGGAATCATCAACACCTTCACCGACTCCCTTCCCGTGAATGGCGTTCTTGGAGTCAAACCGCCACCTATTGCAGACGAAGAGCTCCAGTTGCCGCGAGAAACGCGAGTGACCCTAGCGTAACTTCGTTCTGGATATTGTAGTAGGTTAAACTCCTACTTATCCGGAATTGACCCAGACATACCCAATGTATGTGCTGCATGCGACGAGTCCTCGTATGGTACTGGCCACCGGTTGTTGTTGTAACGGCAGAATTCTGCCGAGTTGACAGTCCTTGGCCGGATAAAAACCCGGGTCCGTTCTGGTTTTCGTAGACCCGACTGCCACCTCTTTGCATGCCCTACACATCCTACCCATCTAACACCCTCTTCCCTTTGGTCTCCCCCTTCGAAATAGCACGTTTCCTGGGCCTCCCGTTAGATGATCTCGACGACAATGCAAAAGACCCTTACCACCCACACAGGGATTAGATAACCGTTAAATCAACAACAACAACAGCGAGAGGCTAGTAGGAGCAAGCTCAAAATTTCTGCAAAGAAATATTAAAAGTTATTTTTGCAATATTTTATATAAAGTAAATGGATTGAAACGAATTGGTGAAGTGATAGCGGATATAGAAGTTAAAAAAAGTGTAAAATTCATTTAAAACGGAGAAACACGAATTTCAAATAGTTTAATTTTTTAACTTTAAAAACAAATATCTCAAAAACCATAATAAGGACTTTCTCTTTCTGTATATACCCATTTTTAAGTCGGATGATGCTATTCTAAAATTTATCCCGAAGCATAAGTACGGTCTCGAGAATTTGGGAAATTAATTATATAAAAGTAGTGTTGAGTTGAGTAGAGTTGACAGTCCTTGGCCGGATAAAAATCCGGGTCCGTTCCGGTTTTCGTTGACCCTTCTGTCGTGGGAACGAATTGTTCAATTGCATTCACGTTGCGTGTTATAGTACCTGAAATAAAAGGATTAATTCTAAAATAAATACTGTGTTCAATTTAATGTTTTTAATTCACCGCTGGATGTCAATGGAAGGTCCTATTAAAGGACCCCACCTTCTGAAAGCCCCAGGAAGTTGTATGCGGCCCCTCGGGTTCTGGGAAGACTACATTGCTGAAGAAGCTTTTCAAAGAATTTCCTCAGACTTTTGGTTTTAGGATATCACACATAGCACGTTCTCCACGCGCCGGGGAAGAACATGGTGTTCATTATTACCTCATTGACAAGGATAAAATGGAGGGGAAAAATAGCTAACAATGAATTTATAGAAACCGCAATTTTTAGTTGTAATACATACGGTACTAGTAAACATGGAGTTCGTAACATACAAAGGTCCGGTAAAGTGTGCGTCCTGGACATCAAATCACAAGGAGTCGAGCAGATCAAAAACCGGATTTTAATCCTAGTCTACATCAATCCACCACCAACGCTCAAGGATTTGGCGTCGCGTTTGCGTAAAACAAAATCGGAAGAATCGTTACAGAAGCGTCATGCGACTGCAGAACAAGAGTAAACATATGAGTTACCGAAGGAAATTCGACAAAATTTATAAACAAAATCAAAATAGAAACACTCAAAAAGTTGTTTGCAATTATTAAAAATTTTGCTTTTCAACACACACTATTTTAAAAGATAAAATGTTTTTGCATATACGTTGTTATATGCTTGTATATATATTATCTATTATTGATATTGTTTTAATTTGTTAATACGTAATATACACTACAATAATTTATACAATGTAAAATTCTTTTAACTGAGTAAATAATATAAACCAATAGAAACTAAATTTTTTTTTTTTTAATTTATTTTGGAAAGGTAATTGGTAAAGTTGTTTTAGCGGCTGATCCTGACAGTTTTTGGTCCGATAAAAAATTCTAGTCCGGTTACTCGACTGTCATGGGAACGGTCAAGGTAATTGTTCATAATATGGAGTAAATCTATATATCTACATATTGATGTTTCGCACACTAAACACAAATCGATATACTGCTATAAATTACAATAGCTGAACTTGTTAGTGGTGAACTTTTGTGGGAGAAATTTATTTATTTTGCTACTTTTTTATTTGTAACATCTATCTAGGCGAAGTGATTTACAGAATTATATATTACAACTAGATGCTATTAGACTTAGACAGAAATAGTTTTAAGAAGTGTTGGTGGATAAACATCATATTTATAAAAATCTAAATTTTATAAAGGCCAATTTACAATTTAAGAAACCTTAATATCAAAAACGTCCTAGGTAAGTTCCTTGTTTCTGTAGATAAAGAATAGAGGCAAAGTAAAAGGAAGTATTTTAAGATTTATTTTTATGTTATATAATTTTGTGCTCACATATTCGGGATTACTGCTTCTATACTCTTTTTTTATTATTTTGCAGATATCGTATGGTACATCCACGAAATTCCCCACACGCACAATAACCTCTATTGCGGTTCGCACTAAACAAGAGATATTTTTTACAGTAAAATTTTTTGATGTCTAACTTTTATTAAAAGGAAGAAAAATAGATAAAACCGATTTAGTAATCGTCGAACCAGGAAGTTTTTGTAGTATCGACAAGAAAATGTCGTCGTGTTCGCAGCCACGTGTGTTAAAAAAAAAACATTTTCGTGTAAAGCATCAAAAAGTAAAACTTTTTCGTGCCAACGAACCGATTCTGAGCGTTTTTATGTGGGGCATTAATCACACGGTGAAGATAAATTATTGTTCTGTATAACTGGTGTAAAACTAAAAATGTATTTATTGTTTATAATTTCAGATAAATGAACTAAGTCATGTTAATATTCCTGTGATGCTTTTGCCAGATGACTTTCGCGCATTCTCAAAAATCAAAGTTGATAATCATCTTTTTAATAAGTATGAATATAAACAAATTGGCGAGTAACACAATATGTACTGTTTGAATTTTAGGGAAAATATGCCGTCTCATTTCAAAGTCAAGGAATATTGTCCATTAGTATTTCGGAACTTGCGTGAGCGATTCAGTGTTGATGATGTTGATTATCGCGAGTCACTAACTCGCTCACAGCCATTACGTATTGACTCATCAGGTAAATCCGGAGCGCAGTTTTACCAAAGTTATGACAAATTTTTTATAATAAAGAGCTTGACATCGGAGGAAATCGAACGTATGCATGCATTTTTAAAGCAATATCACCCAGTGAGTATTTTCACCCATAACACCAAAACATTCATCTTTACGTGTGTTTGCAAGATGTGTTGTAGATTATAACCAAAAAAAGGAAGAACTAGTTCTTAATTTTAAAATTCTCAGTTATTTTTTCAAAATCTATGTCGCCCTTTTGCCAAAGTTTTTTTCCAATCTAAACCGTTGGTAAAGTCAATTTCCGGAATAGCTTTCAGTAGCGCGTAGTGATTCACCTTTAATGTCTAATTGACTCAAATCGGTTTTTTCTGGAGCAGTTTTTTGAGGTTGCTGAATAGTCAGAAGTCATACGAAGGGGGCACAATATTATTTGAAAATATGACAGAAAACACACAGATCCAATGCAGTATGTGACAGTGCATTATCGTGGTACAAAAACCAAGAGTTGTCCAGCCTCATATTTATAGTCTTGCAGTCATACTACATAGTATAATATTTTTGTTAATCAAACGGCTGTATGTATCACCTAAAACTAAGCGAAATAGATGTAGGGTTATAAGCATTTAACTCTTTCGTCCCTGAATACCAATTTTGCGTATGTAATCAAAATACTAGGTTAGAATAACTATATTGCTACAACATATACCATTTCTTTTGAAATAATTAAAAAACAATGTTTATGGAACCCATGGGGGAAGGGGGAGTGTTGGTACATATGGGCACCAGTACAAATATGTACCAACAGGTAAGAAGATGCTAGCAACTTTTTATATATTTTTTAGTGTTACTCATATATTTTGGAAATGTATTAGTTTATTTTGTATGATACAGCTTGAAACAATCTTTACACAACGGTATATTACATTCAACGCAAATCGTTTTGGTTCTTTTTTAAATTTTCATTACCGAACAACGAGTACAGCGTCTTCTAGTGGCACCTTCTATAGGGAGATGTAATGCTGATCCATAAAGTTTTCTTTTCTTCGAAATTGGACCTCTTTGGTAATAGTAACTCAGTAGTATTTTTTCCTTCGGCAATCAATTCCTCGGCAAGATTCACCACATATGTTAGATAAGGAACTTTTTCATTCTTACGCCTCAAGTCGTTGTAAATAATCCATGCAAGTATAAAACACTTTTTTCCACCACTTCGAGGACTTTCTGTCGTGATGGTAGACACTTATGAATTGATCTGCGCGGTCAACTCCTCCCATTTTTTGCCGATAGAACGCAATTGCTTCCGGGCAGTCAATTTCCCCTGTTTGGCCCGTCTTATCCTTTTTTTAAATTTTAGTTACATTATGTATATGACAATTATTCAATAATAAGACTTCCTTCGTATCTTGCCACTTCGTACACATAAGTCCCGTGTCGGTGCATCTGAACTTCGATTCTCCTCGTTTGAGTTTTGATGGCACATTTTTGCGATTAGTCATGCATGTGCCAACCGCCGCAAAATTGATAGTTTCCAGTAAATTTACACTGGTGAAAAAGCGATCAAAGCATAGTACAACGTCAGGAACTTTATTTGCCTTTACCAACGTACACATTGAGATCATATGTATATCCAGAATCGGCATCACAACGAAGCCATAGTTTGATGCCTCGTTTGATTGGTTTCATGGGCATATATTGCTTTAGCGAAGAACATCCCTTGAACTTAGTCATATGCTCTGGAATGGACTATCTTGACGTCATTTACTAAAGCTGTGTTTCAAACAGGAAATCAAGTCATCGACATAATATGATGTTGTGGCATCCGGTGGTTTATTTGGCTGGGAAAAGTAAAGCTTGGAAGTAAGGACCATATATCTATCATGAGAAATACAGTTTTCTATTGTTCGATTTCACATATATTCTTTTTGACTCCAATAATGCTTTAGTCCAGGAAGCTTATTATATGACATGATGAGCATACATCCTATAATTTTTTTTTACATTTCATCCTTTTCTGTTAGTTTTATCATTTTTTGTTGTTGCCCTTTACACTTGTTCAATAACTCAAGTCGTTGATTAGTATAAGCGACTATATGTAAATATAAGGAATGCGGAAAGAGTTTATGGAAAATTTGCATTGAAGTGGATTGTTTTGATACATCAATTAATATTTCACTGGACCTTTGTAGTGGGATAGTTTTGGCAGGACGGAATGAATCGCTCGGCTCAAACCAATCAAAAATGCGATTGATGCTATTAGGTTGAAAACATTCAGCTTCAGATTCTGTAGATGAATCCTCAGAAACATGCAATGGGGTTTTGGGCTGGCTGTGATGTTGACGACTCCTGAAAATCACCTTGAATATATTCAAACTCATTCTCATTTTCTGATGCAGTTTCTTCTTCACTATCTTCAAATGATGAATCTGTTTCATCTTCCTAGGCTCATATTCGTCAGATAAACCCGCAGAAAAATCCGACAGACTTTCAACCAGTCTCTCTAACTCCTTTTGGCTCAAAAATCTTTTCGACATTTTAGTCCTGGAATGAACATAAACTTGTACGCATCTGTGGGTACATATAAATATCAGTAAAAAATACTGCTGGTACATATATGTACCACGATATAAAAGTGTATATAAAATATACACCTGCTTCAAATAAAACCTTTTTCATATTTACCTATGTTCCTCTAAGTTTCGTGTTCGTTTTTTTAATAAAAATCACTTGTAATTACACATTCAGCTCCGATAACACGTGAATAAGAGACAAACTGTAAAACTTACGCCTGCCACACTTTCAAAAATATTTAGAGTTACCGGCTGGTATAATTTTATACCGTTTTTAGAGCAATTTAAGACTTTAAGGGTATTTAAAATTGCGCTGGTAAATATGCGTACCACTCGGGACGAAAGGGTTAAAGTTAAAACCCGGATGACTGTCTGTCAGTCCGTCCATCCGTCCGTCGATATCTTGATGGTATGTGGGTTCCGTAGTACAAACAAATTAGGAGCTCGTGGATTGGCGTAATCGGAAAACCTGAAAAGTGCCATAACTGCGCACTAATTTAAGCTATCGAACTCTAATTTGCCACAGGATATCACAGTAGCAAGGGACACCTGTGGGCCAAAAACTATTAAAAAGGCCATAATAAATTTAATGCAAATATCTCCTAAACCACTTAATCTATAACAACCAAATTTGCCCAGCGCAGATATGAGAACTTCTATCGACAGTGTAAAAATTATGAAAGGGCCCTAAATACGCCAAATATATTAAATTTTACCTCCGAGATGGTGTGAGACGGCTCTGTGACATTTTTATCATTTATGTGCAAATTGGACCATAAGCGTTGCTTGGCACCTTTTGGTGAAATCACATATTTAGCACGAAAATCTATCTAGCGAAATCGGACCACAACCACGCCTTTCATTTTCAAGTACACAAATTATACATAACTTCCGCCCGAAAATTCATAAATTCAATTCTAATAATATCTCTGTGTATCAAAAATTGGGTTAATCGAGTAAATACTTCCCTGAGTACCCATTTACCTAATATAAAGATTTACGAACATCGATGTGACTATATACTGCATGTATTGTTCTTAGGACCAAAGCGATCTTTCAAAATGGTTTTCGCTAATCCTTCCGATATTCCAACCATTCCAGTAAGATCTCTGACTAATAATATTCGATTCTCAAGCACCAATTCCTTTATTCTATTGACGTATTGATCATCAGTTGGTTTTTTTTTGTTGTAACGTTACCTAACTCCGTTAGGAGGATAAGGATTAGATAAGTTGGCATCGCCGTCATCGAACGGTAGGCCCAGAAAACGTGTTGTTTCGACGGAGTTGGATTAAGGAGAGAGGGGTGTCGGATGTGTGAGGTCAGCAGGGCATGCAAAGAGATGGCTAGTGTCGAGTGGAGACTCATTGCTTGGTGGACATATATTTGATAAGTCAGTCTATTATAGATAAGTAGAAGTTTAATTGAATGAGCTGTATTTAGAAGTTCGCGCATGTGAGGATAATTCTCTGATAGCCATTCACTTGCAGTGGCCAGAAATGATTCTTTTACATATGGCTCACGCTGCTCACGAGTTCCGGTCCTAGACTCCTTCGTCCAGTTTGTGAATATGGTCGCTGTGGATTTGGTGGGGGAAAGTTGGAGGTTCCGTGCAGTGAGGAAACGAGARAGGTCGGAGAGGTAGCTGTTTACCTTCGAGCACATGCCATCGATTCCATTGCCCGACGTCA
>NW_017537028.1:243982-254366 GCF_001853355.1 Bactrocera latifrons
GGGTTGGACTCAATGCCAGCACGAGTCAGGAGGATAAGGAGCAACCCTGCTGCAAGGCGTTGCTCCAGTGACGACACACACAGATTAATATTCACCGATCCAAACGGGGTTAGATCGCCGAAAGGACAGCCCATGGTCGGATGAAATCCGAGTCAATTCCGGTACGTAGAACCGGCTGTCGTGGGAATTGTCGACGGGTACTTTCTTTCACCACGGTGGATGAAGGTATAGCCACGATCCGCATCAAAACGAAGCCAAAATCGTGCTTAGCGACTTTAACGCCAAGGTCGGCAAAAAAGTTATGTGAGGTACAACAGTCGCTAAATTAAACCTCCATGAGGAAACTTCCCCAAATGGGTTTATCTAGTACTAGATTCGAGCATGGTAAATTTCCCCAAGCTGCCTAGATATCTCCATATCGAAAAGCCACCAACCGGATCGATTATGTTGTGGTTGTGATCATTGGTCACAACCACGACAGCCGGTTCTACGTACCGGAATTGACTCGGATTTTATCCGACCAAGGGCTGTTTTTTCGGCGATCTAACCCCGTTTGGATCGGTGAGTACTACATTATGTTGTCGTAGACGGAAAAAAGCCTCCAGTATTTTAGATATGCGTGCGCTCCGAGGTCCTATTATCGACCCGGACCACTATCTTTTTGCAGCCAAGATTCGCATCCGCTTCTGTGCAGCAAAAAGCGAACATCAGCAAACAAAAGGAAGGTTCGACGTCGAGAAACTGCAATCACAACAGACAGCCGAACAAATTTCTACTCGGCTTGCACTCATGCTCTCTGCGAGCACTTGTCAACAACTCTCTATAAGGGTACTGTGGTATGACAATTCAAACTCCTTACGTACACTTACTCCTGCAATCGAAACCATTGGTTTGCGGAAAATGCAAAGGAACTACTGGTACGACGAGGAGTGCCGTGTCGCAGCTGAAAGAAAACATACTTACTACCTCGCAACGTTACGATCGACCACAAGACGTGCGGGATAGGATAGTTACTGAGAGTTGAAGAGAGAAGCGAAACGGATTTGTAGACAGAAAAAGAGAAAGGCCGAAATGAGCTAGTATAATGAGACAGCTGGCCGACAAGGGTAATTGTCGCAAATTATACGAAAAACTGCGACGACTAACCGAAGGTTTCAGGACCGGAGCATACTCGTGTAGAGCCACCAGAAATGATCTTGTAACCGATGCCCAGAGCATACTTAAATTATGGAGGGAACACTTCTCCAGCCTGCTGAATGGCAGTGAACGCTCAACGCCAGGAGAAGGCGAACCCGATTCTCCAATCGATGACGATGGAGCAGACGTCCCATTGCCCGACCATGAAGAAGTTCTTATAGCAATTACCCGTCTGAAGAACAACAAAGCGGCGGGGTTCGATGGATTTCCGGCCGAGTTATTCACACTTAGCGGCGAAGAACTGATAAGGAGCATGCATCAAATTCTTTGTAAAATGTGGTCGGACGCAAGCATGTCCAACGATTAAAATTTAGGTGTGCTCTGCCTATTCCACAAAGAGGGAGACCCCACGATCTGCGCCACCTTTCGTGGGATAAGTCTCGTCAACATCGCATGTATGTACATACATCACATACACATACCAATCATACTGAATATAACCCTTATCCCCAGTTACCCGCCTTCACCGCTTGAACAATTCACGCGCAAACGACCCTAACTCTTTAGTAGTCCGAATAGTGGAGATCACACCACTAACACAATCAGGTCAAAAGGGGGTGCACCTAACAAAACCTGCACCGCATCCGTTGACACGTTGCGATATACAAGCAAACAAGAAAGTATCATACAAAGCTGGATTGAGAAGAGTTTTTGAAACCCCTAGACTTCGCACCATGAGGCGGCTCCATTTGTGGCACAGCCCACAAACAAGCCACGGTATATGGTGCGGACAGCACGACGTCCGAGACACCAATCACTCCTCAAATACGTATTTTACCTAAGGTTGCCTGCAGTCGCTCCTTCACATTCGCCAAGTGTACAATAATTCGAATCCTTTCACTTATGGCCAACCCCAGATATTTGATTTGCGTCAAATATCTGATGCTGACCTCATTCACCCCGACAATCGGTGGACGAACCGGTGACAATCTGCCCATAAGTAGCATTGCATGGACATATTTGTTGACGTTCTCCCTAACGACATTCTGAACATAGAACCGTGCATCCTCTATACTGCGTCCTTTGCTGTACCCAAACTGTCTATCCGACCACATACTCCGCGTTAGCTGAAGCCGTTCCATCATGACTCTTTCCAGCACTTTTCCAAGTACTGGAAGGAGATTGATTCCGCGATAAGATCAAGGACCGCTCTTGATCTCAAGGATCGCTCTTGATCTTATCAGGGGACTTCAGGAGAGGAACAACCCTAGCACTTTTCCACATTCGGAGAAAGTATCCCTCCCAGACGCACTTATTATAAATGGCCTCCAGGTATTCAGGACTGAATTTCTACAAGCTTTTACACATCTCTCCGTTTAAACCATTAACCTGGGGACCGTTTAGAACTAACCACGCCATACTCGTACCCCAACACGCCATCATCTATTGGAGGGACGGTCACCTCTTGCGCTTGAGGTACCTGCACCTCCGATCTAGGAAAGAACGCACCTAACGGAAACCCCGCATGCTGTCTCCACGGCGATAACATATTGTCACCGACGCGAAGAGAGGTGATATCCTCCCTCCTACGACCCTGGCAGATACTATAGATCTGCCCCCAGGGGTCGTTCCCATTCTCCCTAACAAAACTCCTCCAATTTTCCTCTTTAATTTTCACTATCATTTTCTTATACTCCCTATCCGCGCAACTAAATTCATACCTAAGCTGGGACAGCCTATCAGAATTGGAGCATCGGGCGCGGTGAAACTTTCGCCTCAATAGCCTGACAGTCCTCCTCTTTAAGGTTAACTCACCGTCCACCATTTAATCTATTAGTCTTATAACTTTCACACCTAAGTACCCTATCATTTAACCCCCAAACCACCCTTTATAGACGAGCAATTCGCTCGTCCACCCCCAACTCTTCAAATTCTCTAAGTGGTATACTAGATACCGCTTCCCTAACCGAGAGTCCATAATGGTTCGAGACAGTATCAGTAGTATGCCATCGCCGGAATGTACTCTCCTAAGGTGAGGGAGGGGAACGAGGGTTAACCCTAATTTCAATCAAATTATGATCACTCAATCCCCACCCTCCCTTAACCTCCATCGAACGTATACCATCCCCTCGGCTCATCCAAAATGTGGAGGATACCACCACCCATTCGCTTAATGCCTCGCCTCAACTGTGGCTTTGGTATCCAGACGAATGCCGGGATACCTTACTAAACCACATCGAGGACGAGGCATTCGCATCCAGCCCTAGGATAAATGGGCTACTACTACTTATCCTTGTAGCCCAGGTAGGGCTCTAGGGGACACATACACCCAGTTGTGAAGAATCCACAACTACGCAATCGTAGCTTGGGTTATTCACAACTATTGCGGCATTAGCTCTAAAGTCTGTGAAGACCGTAAAACCGCAGGAAGATCCCGAACCCCACCGTTGGTGACGTGGACCTCCTGGAGTAGAGCAATACCACACCCACGCTATAACAGCCCTAACTATTTAGCTGGATGATCCCTGGTCTGGCGCGGGCGCGCTCAACAATGCCAAAACAATTAGGGCAGATAGCTGATGTCATAAGATGCCCAGCTGGCCTACCCTAAAATGCACAGTTGCAGCAGTGGGTTGCATTGACGCGACCGGTAGCTTTGTGGTCTTCTTGATCGCACCTCCGGCAGACATCTGATCTAGCCGTACTCCTAGCCACCCTGTGATCAAATCCACCATGTTTACCTACCTGGGACCTTCCTCCTTGACCATTTTTTTTATTACTTCCTTAGAGGACCCTAACCACGACCGACCAGGTCTCCACAGGCTTCGGTGTCACCGGTGTGATCGTTTCCAGCAAGATACTGGTGCCGACAGAGCCGGCATTGACCCGCTCAGCGCCGAGGAGGAGTGTCTTCCACAACTTCTTTTTGGAAAGTCCATTTTTCCGCGAAGATGGGTACTTTGACTCAAGCTCCAACAGCAGTTCCTACATCGAAATTTTGAGCTTCAAATACCAGACCATTCAATTCCCCCGTTATCCTATTGGCAGCCGTCACATGGCCGGCTGCTCCACCCCCAACAACAACCGCCCCTCCCTCGTTTTCGTTGACATTACGCGGCGACCCCATACGCGCCTTACGCCGCGGTGGGGACCATAACGGAGGTCGCGTCACTTCCATCTTGCCGCACGACGTGGAATCACCCACCACCGTAGGAGGGCTCTCCGCTTCTCGCTACTGTCTTAATCCTCGCTTCCCGACTCTTTTAAGTTGAACTGATCCGCCGGCGTACCTCTAATGCAGAAGGCTCTTGGACAGAAAGGATTCTGGAGCAGCTGTTCGCCAGGTGGGGTCACTGCTGACAGTTGTTGATAAGTTTTTCTATCTTGGAACCAGCAACAACAACTACGGTCTCAAAATCCAACGCAGAATAACTCTTGCCCACAAATGCTACTTTGGACTGAGCAGGCAAGTGAGAAGTAAAGTAGTCTGTCGACAAACAAAAACCAATATCTACAAGTCACTCCTTATTTCCGTCCTGCTATATGGTGCAGAGGCATGGACGTTAATCTGATGGGTCGACGCTACGAGTTTTTGAGAGAAGAGTTCTGGGGAAGTTTTATGATCCTTAGCGCGTTGGTCACGGTTAATCGCTTTCGGTGGAACGATTAGCTGTATTAAGAGAGGCTCTGCTTGCAAGGTCATGTCGTACGTATGGACGAAAACACTCCAACGATTACGTCCGTAAGAATGGGTAAAGTGGTGATTCTCTGAAGCCGACTCAGTTAGGTTTTATAAAGTTAACGAAGTTTTCTACAAAGATAAAGCCGGAAGCTTTCTTGAACGAGATAATTATGCCAGAGCTACCCTAGCATATGTTATTTATCAGCCCACCACTAGAAATGGTAAAATCGAGCGAGCTATTACAGCTGCCCATAATTCTGGTTGGGGTTTCGTCATTCATTGTGGAGAATTTCAAATCGTCTATCTGTTCCCTTTTCTCCATCCCCCTACCATTGTTTGACAAGTAAGAATTAACAAGGTTGTTTTGTTGTAGCGCCAGAGTTACGACCGTTCCCACGACATTCTGTTCTACGTAACGAACGGACCTGAATTTTTATCGGGCCAACGACTGTCAATTCGGCAGAACCCTGCCGCTACAACAACAACGTGGTATGTCGTCTACGCGTTTTCGACTCTGTACGATACTAAAATATTTGGTCGTGACAAACAATTATCATCAAAGATATTTCCCAACATTTTGAACGCTTTGACACCACAAATTTGATTTCGATCACAAAATTTAATGGAATTTCTTTTTCGAATAATTTCACTCATTGTAAAAATCGGCGAATGCACTTTATGTACCGCAGGAAGACAAGCGTATACTAAACACTAATGATTATTTCGACGTGACATTCGGCACAGAAATCACTGACAGTCATAACAAGCTACAAAATCATATTTCAACGATTGGGTTTTCGCGTGAAATTTAAATAAAAAATATAGTGTACATTGCTATAGTTCAAAAATTAGCTATTTTTTTTTTATTTTTCAATTATTGTAAATTGTTGCATCATCTTTTCTGAAATTCCATTCAAAATGTGTCTTTATTCATTAGTACATCGTTGAAAAACATGGCAAAACCCTTTTACCACAATATTTGGGTATGTATAGAATAACGGTTGAAAGCGGTCAACATTATTTTGTCGTTATGAGGAATATATTTAGTTCGCATTTAACCATACACAAGTGAGTTCAAATTACAATCAACGTCACATTATTGTTAGCATATTTTTTTAACTAATCTATGCTTTAAGGAAATTTGACTTAAAAGGCAGTACCGTTGATCGTGAGGCATCTGAAAAGGAGTTAGAAAAGTATTTACCTACATACAAAGATAACGACTTTATGAAGCAAAAAGTCAAGATTGAAATTGGAGAAGCAAAGACAAAATTGTTGGACACTTTATCAAGTGATGTCGATGTAAGTAAAATTTTTCAATAATTTAATGGATTTTCAACTTTTTTCCAAATCGGGTTGTTTTATTACAAAAGCTCCTTACAAAGTTGCACATAATGGACTACTCGCTCTTAGTCGGCATACATGACTGTGTTCGTGCTGAAGAGGAAGCATTGCAAGGGGAAAACACTCAAGGGACTACACGAAGCGAAAACAGCGAAAGCGAGGAATGTGATAGTGGAGAAAGGTAAATTCAATGAACAATATCCGTATATTATTCAAACATTAAATACGTAAATTGTAGATGGACTTACAATACACCACCTGACTCACCGCGCGGCGCACAGTATAAGGAAGTTGTCTATGAAGTGGATATCTACGCTATTCCAAGCGTTGAAGGTAAGTTAAATTTTTGGTAACTATTTTATTTACGAGCATGTTAGCCTGATAATATTTTAAGCCAAATTTGATTACATTATATTCTATATACTAGTACTTATGTTATACAAGCAACGTTCCAAAGTAAACAGGACTTTTTGAATCTAGCGACCTGGCGGCGCCATCTATATGTCGAATGCTATCTTTATTGATTGTCCAGTGAGATTTTCATGACATTTCATCGATTGGAAGTGAAGTTATTGCGTCTTAAGTGTCAGTATGTTCGTGTTATCGCTGCGAAAATTAGCTTCGAATAAAGAGCCAACATTAGTTTTTGTTTTAAAACTGTTAAAAAATTTACCGAAACGTTTAAATTGATGAAATAAGTTATTGGCGAAGGTTGCCTATTCCGTAGCAGAGTGCTCGTAAATGACGATCAACATGTGGGCGAAGTCCGTGATTACCGGAAATTTCATCGAAACTGCGTGAATTAATCAAAAATCAGCCGAAATCATCATTGGAATGCATGGATATGGAATTGAACATTTCCAAAACATCGATTTATCTCATTTTGACCGAACATTTGGGCTTACGAAAGGTGCGTGCACGGTTTCTTCCGCACAAATTGACTGACGACCAAAAATTGCTCAGAATCCAACATTCGATCGACGCTTGTGACCGATTATTTGATCAAGAATCACATTTTAACCATTAACCACTCCCCGTATTCACCTGATATGGCACCGTGCGACTTCTTCCTTTTCGGAAAAGTGCATTTGCCCATGAAAGCAAAGAGTTATGCAGACGAGGCCACTAAAAAGGCTTGCGGCCATGCCAGCCAGACTAGACTGATTATTATTTTGAATAAAATAAATAGATTTTGCCAAAAAACCGTTTCTTCTGTTTTTTTTTAAGTCCTGTATACTTTGGAACTCGCCTTGTATTTGAAATGGGGAAACGTAAAGTTATGAAAATATTACCATTACCAAATATTAGTTCGGTTCATTGCAAATTTTATAATAACCAAAGGCTTTTATAATCAAATAATTTCAATGAACACAAACATTCTTTTTTGTAATTACAGAAAGGAGAGAAATTTATTTTATTGCCATTATAGATGTGCTAACGCAATATGGTGTAAAAAAACAGGTAATAACTAAGATAGAATGTAAAACATTTATGTATTGCATATTTTGATTTGCTTCATGCAACGATTAATTTTGATAATTCATCTGTTTAATGTGTTGGCCAAAACACAGCTGAATTTATCAAATTTTAAAATTACAGAATTTTTAACTGTAGTTGTATTTTAATGTTATATTTTTGATCCAAAATCCTTCAGTTGGTGTGTACTTGCAAGAAATAACTATAACAGTCAGCAGTACAGGAACAGTGTTGGATATTGGTAGTGACGGCAGAACATATTGTTGTTGCAAGTGTTGCCAAAAATTTACGCAGAACGTGATACTTGACAAATTTGCAATACTGCTGTGATTGCCATCTCGAACGGCCCAGTTTCAGTTTCCGTATTTAAATGAACAAAAAAAAATATTAGGTTATTTACTATTTTGGTCCTCTTGTTTAGACGCAATAAATTACAAAAAAATTAAAAAATCAAATGCTGGGATTTAGAATAGCATCCGCCAAATTCGAAGCTACCATAAAATGGCAGAGCAAGTCCCCTTAAAACAACTCTGGTCGGTCCAGGGCCGGGTTTTATTCAGAGAAAGGTAATTCTACAAGATATTCCGTTACCCACCACACCATAATGAAATGTATTGACGGCATAATATTTCTGTTCTTATTAATTTTTATTCGCTATGGGACCTTAACCAGAAAATTACCCGTATTTATTTATTCATAAAAAGATGCAACAAAAAGTATTTGGTATTTTATTTAAAACGAAAAGTGAGAAACAAAACATATGTTTAATGTTTCGTCTTGTCAGAATTCAGAAAAAATAAGAATTTTCAACTTTCAAAGTAATGTCTCTCTGCGTTGATTTCGTTTCACTCGAAGCTCCCGGCTGTGCCCATCACTAATCCTTGGTCATTCATCTGAAATCAATCAAACAACCCTTTTGTAGCCAGCAAAATGTTATCAAACATTTTTTTTTCTATATTTTCGGATAAAATTCCAACAATTAACTGTTTAAAAAATCGAAATTAAAAATGAAAAATCTTTAGAACAAACAATTGTTTTTCATGTTTTCAAAAAGTTTTTTTCCACATTTTCGTAAAAAAAACAAACCAACAGTTTATAAAAAATCGAAATTAGAAAACAAAAAATCCTTCGAACACACACTAGATTTTAAGGTTTCAAAAAAAAAAAATGTAAACGTTTCGTTGAAAGCTTTCGAGGTTGTACATGCTCGAGGTTGAGAGAACTTTTTGCTAATTATCAAACAATTCGAAAAATTTTTGCTGGACTTACTTAAAATTTGCAGAGAATATTTTTAATATTTTGTACTTTAAGATATAACACAGACCTTTTAAAATTACTGTACCCCAAACTTCTTAATTCAATTCTTCAGTATTTCTTTTAGTGACGACCGATTTTGAAAGTGTTTAACTTTTTACTATGTTTTGTAAAAAAAATGTATATATTAATTATCATATTAGGGAAAACACATTTTGTTTCAATGTATCGAGATTGTTTATTTAAAGATCAGAAGTTAATTTCGTTTATTAATTTATAATTCTATTTTTAAGGCCGCTAAAGCAGCTAAAACTGTGAAGTATGGAAGTAATGTAGATGGAATTTCTACCTGTGATCCCGAACAATATGCCAAACGATTTCTTGACTTCATGGACAAAGCGATCGAGTAATTATTTGCTTCCTTGACGCGTATGCTGATGCCCATTTTTGAAAATTAACTGTGAACTGAAACCTTCAACATATGCATACATACGTCGTGCGAATTTAGTATATATATTTATATATATTTTATTAATGGTTATCGACAATTTAATTCTGATTAACTCTTTAGTTAGATTTGTTCTTTTCCTTAGAATAAATTTTTTTTTTTTAATGACGCGTGGTAATCAGTAATGATAAGCATTGACCTCCTAAAAAGAATGCGAAATAATCACTGTTGATTCGAAAGCCAGTAATAAATTCTTATACCTTCATCGCAGTTTAAAGAAATTATTGCATTTCATTGGGCTCAGGTTTGCCCTGGGTGGCGGCTTAAAATAACCGACGTCTGCTTTAAATACAACCTTGTTATATTCTCAGTTTCATTTCATTTCGTCGGTATTAATAATATTATATTTTTATTATCTCAAAATAACTTTAATGGAGCACCGTCTCTTTAAATTTATTTCATAAAAAAAGTCTAAATAAATTAATTTTACTATAGAAAACGCTAATTGCTATATATTCGAGAAAATTATATGAGGTTAATATTTTGATTTTACGTGAACAATAGTTTTACTGTTCTGAATTTCAAACCAAAATTCAAATCCGTATCGAGGAGAGGAGGATATGCTTGTAACAAATGTATCTGCACTAATTTAAGTGGATTGCTAGATAATCAAACCGAGATAATTAATGTGAAGAACTCCCGTACGCGCGGAAACTAAAAGTCTGTTTCATGGCTACATTTTTAAAATTGCTTTTGTGCATATGCATATCATGCAATATCAGTTATATTTTTATTTCCTTTCAACGGGAGATAATTTTGACTTTTTTTATGTCAGAACAGTAAGTAGTAAGTTACATACTTGAAACGAAAATGGAAAAAGCATTTATATTACAATATATTCGTAACTAAACTACAAATTTAATTTTTTTCGCAAATTTTAGAAATGAACATATCTGGAGGAATTGGCTTGTAATTAAGATTTGTTTGTTAGTCATTAACCATTTATGAATTCTGTAATACGTATCGATATTTTGATGTTAATT
>NW_017537029.1:0-22061 GCF_001853355.1 Bactrocera latifrons
TTTGTGTTTCATTTTGGAGTTTTAATAACATTTATCAAAAATATAAACACTACTTACAGAATTTCGAATTGTTTTTACGTTTTTTTTTTTTTTTTGTTTTTTGTTTTATTAAATTATCAATCTTATTTTCTTTGCCGCATTTGCTTTGAGTGTTAATAATAATTTGTGCCTTTTGTCCGTACTATTTCATTTTTTCTTAAACTTTCCGTCACTTTAAAAACCCTTTCTATATTTCGTATAATTTAATAAACAACAGTTCAATAAGTTTAATTCGAGTTAGATTATGTATGTATGTATGTAGTAATAATAAGTCGATTTGCAGCAGTGTTGATTGATTACAAACATTAAAGGAGATGATGTTTTTTCAAAAATTCCTCTTATTTTTCAAGCGGATTTGTATTCTATCAATTTTTGAATTTTTACTGCTAATAAACATACATACCACTTTTCTAGTATACTGTGCTTAGTCAAATATCAAAAACGCTTCGTTAATAAAAAATCTCTGTCATACAAATGTCTTTCGCACAATAGTTGCTGTAGGTTTACAAAACACACCTCACTACTAATTGGCTTAGTACCAATAACGGTAACAATACAATTATTTTCATGTCTGCATGCAAAAATGTGTTTGTGTGAGCATATAAAAACCAGCGCATAGTGGGTTGATGCAGTTACTTTAAATGCTATACTATTTATTATTAATTATTGATTTCTTTCTTTTTTTCGATTTCTAACAGTAGTCAATAAGTTTTGTATCGCCGTTTATTATAGGTTATAAACAAGTGTTTATAAATACAGCACATTATATAATATTTAATTTTTTTTTAATTGAAGTCATTATTGCGTCTGGGTTTGTTTGTTCGTTAGACACGCCACGCCTGTATGTTGTTGTATTAATCTTTCGAAATTCTTTAAGCTTTGAGATTATTAAAAGCCTTCGGTGTATGTATGTATATATGTGTTTAGTAGTATTTTCTAATATAAAATAATTTAATATTTCTTTTGCTGCCTTTTCGCGACACTCACACATAAATTGCGTTTTTGGCTTTTGCTTGAAGGAAAAAATACTATTTGTAAATGTTAAAGTTCTTTTAATATTTCTAGTACCAATTAATGTAAATAAACATGTTTTTAACTTTCAACGCTTGTAAAACAAAATCGTTATGTCAATGCAATGAAAAAAGTACATTGTTGTTAATTTTTGAAAATTCTTCAAATTTTTTTTATAAACAAAGTGCAAGATAAAGTATAAGAATTTTTTGAATACTAGATTGGGAAATTAGTTTGCACAAAAATGTTTATTACATAATTTTAAATGACTTGCAAATCTTTCTATAAATAATTCCAAATAACGACACGGCCAAAATAATCAAAAATTAAAAATTAAAACGCAAGCAAATATAAATTTCAGTGCCACATCAAAAGATATGTTTAAATACATATTCATGGGTTATGCCAAAATTTTGTTCAGTGCAACAATATCTGAAATAATTAATTTTTTTTCGAAAACAAAATTTAAAAGTTATATCTTCAACGTAACCTTAACAGTTTCATAGTATCTCAATAATTAAATGTTTGCAAGCAAATAATTGACATAGCCAACAATTTCACTTTAATTTATTTTTACTTTATGCATTGATTTATTTATACCTTTCTCTTATTGAAATTTAAGCTGTAATGATTAATTTAAAGAACAGTTAATATGCAAAATTGATACAAACGTTAAACATGAGCGTGTACAACAAAAAAATGTTGCACCAAGTGAACTATATGAAATGATAAATTTGTAAATTTTTGTCAAAACCTATAGTGTTTTTTTTTAGAACTTGGTTGGCCGAAAGCAATATTCTGTTCGTTAGAAAACTGCTTCGAAAAAACAATAAAACAAAAATTTTACAAAGTAAAACAGCCTGTTGGCAAGCAGTGATAAACGCATTTACCGTTAACAGCAAAAAAATAACAAATTATTGAAATTATATATATATTTGAATGTGTCCGCGTGTTCGTTTAGATTTTTTAATTAAACGTATGTACATTTGATGACAGCATACACATAATAATATTAACACACAGCAAACATTTTTGCGTACAAGAAAATTTGGCCACTTATACTTTTTTTTACTTTAAAACCCGTTATATACTATACATACAAATGAGATGGAAAATACATATGTATACATTAATGTACATATGTATTAAATTCGCATAATTTTGTTTATCAAGCCTTTTTCCATAATTAAGCCATAAAAGCTAATATTAATTCTGCAAGTAATATTTTGTGTATCGATAACTTAGTACAACTGTACAAAAACATATTTACATATGTATGTTTTTGGGCAAATAGTTTACGTATATACATGTTTATGTAACTGCATGGGTGTATTGTATTGGTTTGTGTTGTTTGGGGGGAAAAACTGCTGCGCCTGCGTGTGTTTAAATGAAATACTGCACTACAAATATTTAACAGCAAATATTTTGTACAGAAGCATTATTAAACTTGTATATATATATATATATATGTACGTCTGTATATAAATATATCATAGTTACAGAATTGTTTGAATAATGCCGCAACCTGTGCACTACATACAGCTAATAATGTTTTGTAAAATACTTGGATAGAAGCATGGATTGCCTACACATAACTACAAGAAGTGTATGTATGTATAAATATATGCGAGACCGACATCTCTATTAAACATTTGGAAAATTAAACAAATGCAACAGCTAAATTCATTTTATGAATAAAACTCCTTTTCATATTAATGTTTAATTTTGTTTTTGTTTTTCTTTAACTAAGTATAACGTCTACTTTCAAATGCAAATTTACAAACTATTTGCTAAGTTGTCAAGTCTTATTTGATTGCCAAAAATTTATGTTTTACTTTTCGTTTTTTATTAATATTATTTAATTCTTAGCTTCATTTTCGTTTAACTAAATGTTTATTTCTTCTTTATTCAAAATTATTTATTTTGCACACAAATCCATTTCATCAACAGCTTACCAAAAAAAACATTTTTTGTGCAGAATATGTTTTTTTTTTGTTTTTAATTTTATATTTAACATTCTTTATTTATTTTTGCTTAGTTTCACACAAAATAGTTCAGTTCAGTCTATAAAACCAAAACTATGTATATATAAAAATAAAAAAATCTAATTTTTTAAACAACTAACAATGCTTAATGCTTTGCTCAAAATAAAATTTATCTAAAATACATATACCATCATCATCATGAGTAATAATTTCAATAAAAATAAAAAACAAACCAGTGTTGTGCGCATATATAAATTACAAATAAAATAAAATTAAAAATAAACAAGCAAAAAAGGTATAAAAAAATAACAAATAATTTATAAGTAGATAATAAGAAAACCATTAAATGTCTCCGTGTTTTTAATTAAGTTTCACTAATTTAATTAATGCTAAGATTTGTTGTTATTGTTTTTGTTTTTCTTCAATATTTTGTTTTCCATACTAAACTCAATCATTTTTAGCAGCATTTAGGTGTGTCAAAACCTTACAACTTCTACATTTATATATATATATATATGTGGTCATTAAAGCAGTAGATATCGGAGCAAACTAATTTACTGCGGTAGTTTGCTGCTCTTTTGCTTTCGAAGTATCAAAAATAGCAGGACAACTGGGTACAACAAACATATGTACACTTTATAATAGGTACATACAATGCATAATTGCGTGTCAATCTTATCTGTGCAAAAAGTAATAATAATAATAATTGTAATAATAATAATTATCTTATGCAAGTGGTCTTACCAACGAACGACCGTATACACACATAACATTTAATATTAAGATTAGATTATTGTAAATAAAAAGGTTTACCGGCATCAGTGCAGCTTCATGTTTCGGAACTGATACACGACTTGCAAACTTTCTTATCCTTTACATATTACACCGACTTAATATTTAGGTAATTATGTGTAATTGTTTTTGTTTTGTTTGCTTTACTATTCTCCACATTTACATAACAATTGGTGGGACCTGAACATACCTGTAAATGTATAGACGGTAATCTTTGCTAGCCAGTACGACGCTGCCATCGTCCATGAGTGCTACATCAAAGCACTGTGCATGTTTAACCTTTGATTCCAATGCGCTCACTAGTTGTCCTTCTTGCGTGAAAATCGTCAAATTGAAGTTATTATGATTGTCAGCAATTAAAATTTCACCATTAGCATTTATCCCAACACCGATTGGATAGTTGGTGACACCTTCGCCGCCAATCTGTCGCAAATACTGACCCTCATAATTAAAGACTTTAACGCAATGTGCACGATTGTCACTGATGAAAATCTCCTGTTTGTCATTGACCACAACACCATTGGGAAATTCCAAGTGCTTGCTGCAGCCAAACTTGTGAATCGCATTGCCGTTCTGATCGAAAATGATGACGCGCATCACTTTGCACTCTACCACAATGATGCGTCCTTTGTTATCCACGGTGACACCGCGTGGATGTTGCAATATGTTGGCACCGAATTTACGCACAAATTGTCCATACTGATTGTAGATCTGTATTTGGTGTGTTGGGGAACGTTCGGTAACAATTATATCACCGGAATTACGCACGACAGCTACACGATTCGGATACAAGAGCTGTGAATCACGTTTACCACATTCACCAAATTGAAATTTAAAGCGACCTTCCTTATCGAAAATCTGTATGCGATGATTATTCGTATCGGCGACAATTATGTCATTTTGTGCGTTTACTGCGACACCACTGGGTTCGGTGAATTGTCCCTCCAAAACACCGAATTCACCAAATTTACAATGGTAAATCATTTTCTGGCGTTTAATTTGTGACTTAGGTGGATAAGTGGAGGTAGAGAGCAGTTTCGAAGTTAGATCCATTAGTGAATCGGTAGATGCATTACTACCTTGTACAGTTAGTGCACTGAGTGCGCTGCTACTGGCGCCCACACTGCTTGTCAGTGAGTTAAGTAATTGTGCGCTTGAAAATGGATCTGTAGTAGAAAAAATATTATCACTACCGCCATTACTCCATTTCTCATAAGGATTAACACTGACATATGGTGCAATAACACCATTGACGGCCGTTGCATGGTTATGATAACGTTTAGCCATCAACTCCTCGAAATTTGCGCTACTATTTGCGCCACCGTTGCCAATCAAATTATGATTGCTACGTCCAAGTATACCGCCAACACCGTTTACACCACTACCAACCATAGCATTATTGTAGGTGTCAAGGAGGCTACTCGACAAACCCAAACCAAGCGGCAAATGTGTTGAACCTACACCGCTGAGACTACTATTGCTGCTGCTGCTATTGGATGAGCTCTGTGTTGGTCTGGCTATGGGTGGCTGTTTAACTAATTGACCACTAGTTGTTTCAACATTGCCTGGTCTAACATAACCGAACGTGTTGCGTACACCCGCCTGTATGGACTGGTAATTTGAAACAAATTCCAATTCAAATGGCAATTGCATATCCATTAAAGCGGTTTGTAGCTGCTGTTCAAGCATTTTGCGCAGCATTAAAACATCGGTGACACTATGTGTTTTCGGTGAACGTTCCAAACTATCGCATGTATGCACGGCTTTCTCAATGAGTTCCTTGGACCGCTGCAACCAGACACTGCTCGATGCCACTTTGGCATTATATAAACCCTCCAGTTCCTTCAAAACCTCTTGCTTACGCTCGTCAATCATCGAACAGAAGAATTGATAAGTCTCATTGACCTCATTGTGTGCTTTTTGATATTGCATTTTTATTTTGCTGGAATTATTGTCCGAATTACTACTGACCAACGATACAATTTCGGCAATTTTTCCACGTAATTCAGTCAATACAGTTTGCAACACCGTTTCGGACGACGATTGTTGTTGGCTGTTGAACGTTGCTGTTGTCGACGTATTATTTGGTGGGAAAACTGTCGATAATTGATGTTCTTGTATATGTTCAACATCATGTAAACCGGCTGAATGCTCTTGCAGGACACATTCATTGCAAGCAATCTTGCAGCATGTGCGACAATTGAATTTCAAAGCTTCATTTTTGTGGCGACGACAATACGATGTTGACCGTAATTGTGGAACTATATTGCCAAATAAATCATCAGCGTTACTGCTATTCTCCAATTGTTCACCATTATCGCCCAATATAGCGGCATTATTACTACCAACAAGATGCGAATTCATTACCATTTTGGAGAGTTGCGTAAATTTGGTGATTTGTTGCTGATGTTGTTGCTGTTGCTGCTGCTGCTGCTGTTGTTGTTGCTGTTGTTGCAACATCATAGTTAGCGAACTAGATAACTTTAAATCGTTTGTAGTCAGATTACTGGACGTAGGGCCTGCTAAGTTTGTGGCGGTGACTGAGGACGTTGGTGTCGTTGATGGTGCTGTGGTCACGTTATTTGTGGTCGTATCAAAACCTTTTATTAATGAGACATTATGCCCGTTAAAACAGTGCATAAATTGATGAGCTGTAACGCAATTGGCGCATAAATAGCTAATACACTCAAAACATCTCGCCACAGCGTCTGATTGTTTACTCTTACAAGCGGTGCAACGCGGTACAGCACCACCATTAGCTGTGGATACGCTTACAATGCCATTATTGGTAAGTAGATTGCTGCTCGACGGACTACCTTTACCATTCAAATTGCTGCCAATAACGCCAGGACCGTTACTACTGTTACAAGTGATACCGCCGAGTACACCCCCACCACTACTACCGCTATTTATGTTGCTGCAACTATTATTACTATTAGCACTACTTGTGCTGCCGCAACCACTTAGACCGCTACTAGACGACGACGACGAAGAAGATGATACTGAAGCCGAAATGGGATGATGCTGATTACTAACGGATCCTGAGGAGCTGGTAAATTCGTCACAAATAGCTGAGTCACTAACTGGTGGTGATGAGCCGCTCAGTGTAAGTGGGGAGTCAGATAAATATCCTGTGTGTTCGCCGTAAGATTCTATGGAATTAGTACCACGTATGGAGTCCAATGACGGGGTAGGAGAAGAGGCCATTTTAGCAGGTGAGCCAAATGACCAATATTGCTTCTAGAAATATAAATAAAATTTATATAGAAAAGAATACTTAATAAATATTTAACGAAGTAAAGTTAATTCATTACCTTTAATCCTTGTAAATGAATTTTTTCTGCTTACGTTCGACCGAGTAATTTCTAATTTACAGTGTTTGTATGTAAAAAATGTGTTGGTTTAGCTTTAACGTAGATATTTACACAGTTGCTGCGTTTCTATTCAAGGTTCAATTTATTTTCCACTTTAGAAAAAATGTAGTGATCATTTTTAAAAACTGTAAAAATTAAAATATATTTTTTACTAACAATATTTTATAATAAAAACCTTACAAACTACACTTAGCAATGCGCTTTTTTAACAAATACATTAATACAATATTATAAATTTAGGGAAATTACATGCTTAAAAGCCTGTAGACAATAATTTGTTGTAATAGCACCGCCAACGGCCCGGACAAAGCTAGTCGTGAACGAGTTGAACTGACTGTGCTGTAGCAAAGAGTGCATATATACATATGTATGTGTTTATATATATAGTCATACTCACAAATATTCCAAAATACTATATATAGGTATACACTGCGTAAGCATACAGACAACCGAACAGATGTTATGTACTAATATAGACAAATTTCTAGATATTAATTTTTATAACCTTTCCGAAAATTTCAAACGGGATGGCATTGCAGTGAATGCAACAATAGAATAAACAGGATTATTTGCCTTCCTAGAAAAAATGCTTAGCGACGCAGGACGATCACCATACAGACTCACCAATACAAGCAAATATATTTTAATGGCGACAGCTGCGGCGGGTATAAAGTTTGTCGGCTTAGCTCACTCAACCTCCAGAGTGTCGTACAGAAGAACATGAAGAGTTGCCAACAAAGTGAACAAGGGTTTTATAAAAGTGACATAAATTGTAGCGCATACTGTAATTAGAAGAACATTCAAAAGGACCTGCAAACATACAGGCACAGACTTTTTGATTAGTAGACTTTTTCAGTTAATTTTGACAACTTTACTGACTCGTAACATATTATTATTATAACATTATATTGCCATTATTAATTTAAAAAAAACATCGTCCTTAATAATGTTTTAAATATATACTTTTCTTTCTAACGCCATTATAATGGCATTTTTTTCAAATACCATACAATATATAATTTACCTAAAAGTTGGCAATCACGGTATTCTACCCTTAGCGCAATTTCACCGTACCTACTCGCTCAAATGCATTGCATGTGTATATTTGTTCCGGGTGCAAACGAGCGAGTACGCGCACCCTTAACGACTGTGTCGATTCGTTTCATTCCGCCTCCGCAGTGTAAGAGACTCTCATGGCTGTTTTTGTTTTCGTTCTTTTTTTTTGTTAAAAATCAATATATATTCTCAATTTCAACACTAACACAGCCGACAGATGACAGCCGCATTTTCAGCTGCCGCCACTCACTACCAACAACCAAAAAGCAAACATAAAGCAAAAGTGTATCTTGCAAGGGAGTTACAACAAACACATGCGTATATACATCCTAATGCATGTATATACGAGTAGACAGACGCTTCCACACCCGTAGGGGGGCAAATTGTCGCCCCAACTGACTCATATTTCAACAAAAAGCCGAACTGTTGAATGTTAGACGGCACAAAAAAGCATTTTCCCCATTCGCATAGTTACCAAGCAGTATGTGTACGCGTGTATGTGAGTTTGGATATATTTATACCAGCTTTGGAGCTCTACAGGTTGTGAAGCGGCGCAGTTTCATGAACTTTCGAGCCCCAACCCAGAACAAAATAGTAGCGAATTGTTGATGTTGATTTTCGTTGTGGCTGCGGGTGCGTTAACATCCATTCGGCTATTTGAAATTCGCAATCATTCATATACATGCATATGTATAAATAGTAGTATGGAAAAGGACTTGTATTTTCTACACTCACACAAGCATGGATAGAAATAATTGTATTAATGCATTTGTATGTATGCACAGCTACTTTCTATGCATGTAAAGCGAGGCTAAAAATAAACTGGACTCCCTTTCTATATAAAATGTATGTATGTACATATCTAAATACGAAAGTCCCCTTTTGTGTATATGTACCTGAATATAAATAATTTACTTTAATATTTAAATATAGTGACTTAATTGCAGAAATTTCCCAACCACTTGCTTATATACACAAATAATATATGTATGTATGTACATAAAGAACATTTTTCTCAACATTACAAACGAATTTTTAGTACGTCAATTTATAACCAATTATAGTATCGAAATTCTTATTGAAAATTGTATTGAAACTAAATTTGTAAATCATATTTTTAAAAACACCAGATACATTCGTATATTATATCCCTTCATACATACATACATACATATGTAAGTACAAATTTAGATACGTGTGTACTCCTTGTTTCCAGACCAATGACCGTTGCAACTTTTTGACAACCGTTACGTTTACCTGGATGTTTGCAGCAAGGATAAGGGTTGATGTGTATGTACATATGTAAGTATAACAACCCTATAGATGTATGTATATGTATGCATAAAAGTGCACCAATACATACCCACATACAGTGGTAAGTATTTACACATGCATACATCTGAATATGTGTATAAATACAGTATACAGCACCATAAAATAATAATGTTTGTGCTGTTTATTTGAAAATTCAAGCCTGTGACTAGTTTTTCACCGCCAGGAGTTGTTAGGAAATTAATATAAATTTCTTACTAAAATATAGTCCTATAAATCATTTGCACGTTATTACTTTATAATTTTCACTGACATTTTATTAATGTTGCAATCTCCACCTAGTTTTGTTATTTGTTTTGTCTTTTCCGAGGTTTTTTATGAAGTCGGTATATTCCTTAAAATTAGAGTAATATGTAATTTGAGTTTGTTTCTTTTTTAGTATTAATAATAACGATAAATAATAGAATAATACAAACAATAATAATAATATGAGCCAAAGGAAGAACTGTCATAAGATCGAGAAAAGTTGCTAACAAATACTTTTAAATACTTCCGGAAATAAATCACAAAGTAATCAAAAAAAAAATTGTTTCGTTAGAAACTCCCAATTAATTGATATTTTTACCAGACTGTGGGGCTATAATAGCATCTTTAAAGATAAAGGATAAAATATGTGACAACCAACAGAAAAAAAATTTAAATATATTAAAATTTTATGGAAATTTTTTTATTTAGTATTATACGTTAACGCTAAAATAGCGAAAACAGCAAAAACAAATTCTTGGATCTTTTAACCAGAAAACTCCTTAAGTGCCACCTCGAACATCCCAAGCAAAAATTGGCGTTTCAAACCTCAAATTCCGTTAACCGTTTTGGGCATGGCTATTTTAACATAAATGTTTATATATCTTTCAAACCCTTTAATAATTTGTATATTATTGCTTGGAGGAAATTCAAGTTTTCTGATTTATAAGCATTAAAACATAATTTGGTTAATTTGAAATTTATTTGCATTAACACCTCTTCACCGAAACAAGTAAAGTGTTTTAATGGGATATTTATAACCAATTTTTTAAGCAATATTTATGCTTATATTTGAATATATATTATATTTGAAAATTAATAATTGCAACTCAATTTACATAAACATCCGCTTTTTCCTACCCCGATATAATAAAAAAATAAAATAAAATTGAAAAGTTTGACTTCTGTAAAATAATTACAGGTATCGCATTAATAATTGTCATTAATTAGCATTTTTATCGATAGCTTAACTAAAAACAAAACACCACATATGTATTCATAAAGTATGTACGTCTATTTTTTAATCCCACTTAACAAATAACCATATATATTTGTGGCCCTTTAATTCATCTGAGTGAAAAATCAAAAAAAATTTGTTCAATAACAATTGCTAGTACTTCGCTGTCCTGCGGATATAGAATTTCATAAATTTTCACTCATTATTATAGCAACGCAACCGATATTTAATAACTGGTAAATGGAGCTTTATTGGAGTGTATCGGCACATTGCATTGCAATTATCTATAACTTCCGACTTCTTTTCCGAAATCCTGGACAGTCGTCAGAATATAAAATGCAAACATTAATGGAATTCAAAACCGATGGGTAGAAGCTCTAAAAAAACAAACAATTAAAAAAGACGTAAGTTCAGTTATAACCGAACATTTCATACTCTTACAACTTACAATATTTAAAGCCAGGGAAATACCGTCAGGAACATAAGACTTAATAGTTACATGGGGTCTAGGGTGAGTTTGCAGCCGGTTTTATTCATTCTAGTGCACTGTAATAAGGCAAATGCGCTCTTTCAATTTTATTAAGATAACCCACTAAAAGTCACCAGGAAGTTCGAAAATATTTATATTAGTTATAATTAGATAATGAAGTATTGAACCCTTTCAGCCCACTTGTAGCACACAGACATACTGCTATCAGGAAAGAATTATCTCTGAATTTCAATTATAAATCTGACACATTGACCAATATTTTCGGTAAAAAGTCAAGTGTAAGTACTCGAGTATAAATATTCGGTACCTAGAGGCTTGAGCAGTTTTTGTTGGATTTGGGAAATTTTTGGTCATATGATGAAAAGAATCCAATAGAATTGCAATATGAGAACAATTGTTAGCCATAAAGTGGCAGACTCGAAGCGCATTATTCCTGCAAAGTTTTATGCCGTTTATTAATTGCTTCTTGATTTATACACTCGAAAGGAAATAATCAGATGGAATTTAAAATTGTGTTATATGGGCCGATTTCGCCCATTTTCACTCTGTAGCATAAAAAGGTAAGAGGAATGCCACTTACCAAAATTGGTTGAAATCGGTCTGGAGATACATAAATATGTATTCACTTAAAAGTGGGTTACCATCCGATTTCATCCAACTTCAAACTGTCCGTAGGAGTTCCCCTATGCCAAATTACAGTTCTAATGTAACTCTTATTTTTATATGTTCTCGATTAATGACGTTTTGTTGACGTGATAGCGGTCTTATTACAATCATCTACGTACTCGTATGGTAAGGAACGCCCATACGAATTTTCGTCAAGATTTCTTAATTTTTACAGTGAGTTACAGTTACGGACGGCCAGACAAACCGTCACCCGGATTTGAACTCGTCTCGTCATTCTGATCATTTATCTATATATAACCCTTAAAGGCAGCCGTTAGCCGGATAAAATCCGGGTCAATTCCGGTACGCGGAATCGGCTGTCGAGGGAATATATAACCCTCCTTACTCTGTAGCAACATGTTGCAAGAGTTTAAAAAGCCATAATCTCAAATTCGATCGAGTTCGGATTTTTACGAACAAATTACAGTATATGGTAATTACTTTTATTATACAATGAACAAGGTATAAGGATACCCTATAAAGTATATACATACATATGTATATAAATATTGAACATGAACTGAGCCGATTTAACCATGTCCGCCTGCATGTATCCACTTAAACTAGTCCCTTAGGTCTTGAGATATCGATCTGAAACTTGGTTCACACCTTTTTCTACCATAGCATATACAGAGCTACATATATTTTCCGAGACAATGCTAAAATCTCCAAACATGTTTTTTAGATCGGACTACTATGCAATACAAACTGCCCGAAGAAAATCAAAATAACGATTTTTTAAACTTTGTATGCTAAATGTACCTGTGAAGGGTATTATAGCTTCAGTAAGACGAAGTTTTTCTTGTTTTTTTTAATAAATTTAATTATTGACAACAAAAACATACAGACAATGGACAAAAAATTACAAATTTAGCAAATTCTTCATAAAAAAAAACTAATTGTCGGAACCACTTCAACAAGAATTGTAGAAGGTTTTACACAATTAAGTTGATAGCAAAAAACAATGCTGGTTCTTTTAGCATTTAACACATTAAGAACTAGAAAAATCATACAAAAAGCCATTGTCAACAGCTTTACCTTGCAGCAAGTACATAACACTTTTTGTCGCTTAAATAAATAAATAAATAAAATATGTACATAAATGTATCAACGTGTGTATTGAATAAAAAACAGAATTGATCCTGAAAACATATATAAGAATTGTCTACACTGGTGAAATAGATCTTGTTTAACTCCGCCGGAGTCAACGACAGCGAAACGGCACAACGATGATGAAGCATCCAATAAAACCAGTATTATACAAAGGAAGGGCAAAGAGTATGTACACATTTATATGCTTATGTATGTACATATTTAAGTGTGTGTGTGGTACCAAAGAAAAATTACTATAATGGTTCTTAATGCACATACAATTTGTAAGTAAATATAAGTGTATGTGTGTGTGTGTGGTGAGACGAATGATTATTCGAAGATTCCTTTATGTTTCTCTTTTGTAAGGGCTTTAAACTTTGGAAAAGTCAAGGTCAGTGATTCTTTAATTTGCTTCACTTTATTATACGGTTTGACTTCTGCAAATTGACCTCGTCTACATCTTACACACTGGTTCGTACATTTCATAAGTACAGACATATAATATAAATACAAATCGATTAAAATTCTGTGATCATGATTTGGTCATAGAAAATAATTATATACCACAATTATTTGATTAAATGCACGTTTGTTGTGTAATTAAATATCAATATGTATCATTATTTATTACGTATCTGCGCATTCAGCTATCAACTTGAATACAAAAATAAAATATTTAATAAAAAAAAATACGGTTTTATCAGCAACTACTGCTCAGCAATGTCGAATTTTTAGAAGACGTCCGGTTGTTACATACTCCAGTTGAAGGCTCACTGTATACTTTGTTCTAAGTCAAGCTGAAAGTCTTAATATTTAATCCCTAAGTGGTTAGAGCCGAAGTGCAGGCACTGTAGTGACAGCAGTAGGCTTTGATCACATTCTTCAGTTAAGTCAAACTGTATTCTTAACTAGCAGTACTAAATACACCTGTTGGCATTTTTTATGCCAAGAAATTAGTAACGCCTAGAAGGGATGTTTGTTTATCCGTATATATGTACATATTTACGCGAACTTCTTCTTAATTGGCGTAGACACCGCTTACGCGATTATAGCCGGGTTAACAGCGCGCCAGTCGTTTCTTCCTTTCGCTACGTGGTGCCAATTGGATATTCCAAGCGTAGTCAGGTCCTTCTCCACCTGGTCCTTCCAAAGGAATGGAGGTCTTCCTCTTCCTCTGCTTCCCCGGCGGGTACAGCGTCGAATACTTTCAGAGCTGGAGCGTTTTCATCCATTCGAACATTCGCTGTCTGTTAATTCGCTGAACTATGTCAATGTCATCATATATCTCATACAGCTCATCGTTCCATCGAATGTTATATTCGCCGTGGCCAACGCGCAAAGGACCATAAATCTTTCGCAGAACTTTTCTCTCGAAAACTCGCAACGTCGACTCATCAGTTGTTGTCATCGTCCAAGCCTCTGCACCATATAGCAGGACGGGTATTATAAGTGACTGAGTTTGGTTTTTGTTTGTCGAGAGAGGACTTTGCTTCTCAATTGCCTACTCAGTCCGAAGTAATACCTGTTGGCAAGAGTTATCCTGCGTTGGATTTCAGGCTGACATTGTTGGTGGTTTTTACGCTGGTTCCAAGATAGACGAAATTATCTACAACTTCAAAGCTATGACTGTCGACAGTGACGTTAGAGCCATAGTCATCTATACAAACTGATCAATCGAAATGAAGTTCTTGTGTTGGAAACTTATTTTTTTGAAAAGATATCTTCACAAAATTTGGCAAGAATTATTGTCCAATGCAATACGACAACGTCCAAAACATATCGCAAGCTTTAACTATCGAAACTTTAAAGCTACCCTCGCAGTAAGATTGAATGAAGCAAATTCACACTTTTTCTACAGCTAAGGCACAGCAATATTAAGTGCGCGCGTTTTGTTTTTCCGGGTATTTTTTAAACTTCTAACGTAACTATCCCAATGAAAGTATCATACTAAGCGTCACGAAAAACGATCACCGCATACAAGATTAAACTGTTATTGGCGTAGGAGCGTATAAAACGGCTGAACAGCCTATCAGCTCGTAACTAAGTGCGCCTCATTTGGGTGCCTGGTCATAAGGGTGGAGCCGGTAATGAACGGAGAAGACTAGAGTTCAAATTTGTGCACGGTCAGTTAGGAGACGTTTGGTTCAAAATCAAATTTATGGAAGAACAGCTCGCAAAGTATTGACACAGACATCGAAGCTGTCGCATCGAGTTCGCTTACGCTCATGTCGAATGGAAATGCTCAATATAATGTAAAAAAATGGCACAATGTACTATGAAAGTAATGATAAACGAAAAATGCAAGATTTCACCCCAAACATAATGCAAAAAATTTTAAGCATGGGGGAGGAAACATCATGCTGTGTGGATGCTTCTCCTGGTGAGGTGTTGGTTCTCTGTATTGGATAAAAGGCAAAATGAGCAGATTTATTTACATCCGCATACTCGATGAAGTTATGTTGCCTTTTGCAGAATGGAAGGTCCTCTGAATTTGAAGTTTCAACACGACAATGACCCCAAACAGTCGTCGGCTCTTGCACGAAATTGGTTTATTCATAATAAAATAGACGTTTGAAAATTGTCAAACAAAAAATTGAAAGTGTTAGGTCGAAAAACAGGGAAGAATTGTGGAGAAACATTCAAGAAAATTTCCATAACTTAGACTACTTGTGCGGCCATAGTTGACACAATGCCAAAATAAAAAAATCAACAAAATATGCACTAGAGTGATTAAAAAAAAAAAATTTTTTTTTGTTTGGTACTCTGAAAAATAGGTTCCTAGACACCTCTAAGAAAGCCTCTCCAAGAATGAGTTCTTAATTGTAACGGGAAGGTCCTCCTACTTACAATATTCAATTTGTTCTTATTATCATATAGAAAAATTTATATCTCGCTTCCAACTACTTGAAAAAATATCACGTTCCTTAGATTTTGTAGGAAATTGAATGCTCTGCAAAAAAGGTCTGTGCGATTTTTTCGTAAGCCCAAACCGTTTAAAAGATATTAACGGTTGAAGTTTGATTATTTTTGGGAAAATTTTTTATTTCTTATGAATTTTATAACTCAATGAAATAAAATCATTATGAAACGGAGATGCACACTATTTTTCACCTCTTTTTAATCATATTTATTATTTATTTCAATGTGAGGGGATTTAGTTTTTAACACGGATTTTTCTTTTTGTTTTGATACATATGTACACGCCAGTAACAGAACGAAAGTTTATTCAAAGCAACTTCTATGGTACAGAAATTAAACTTAATTTTACAAAAAATGGAAGAAATTTTAATTCAGTTCAAAACAGAATACTTATTTTTTATTTAACTTCTCAAATAATAAAAATATTGCGTTCATTCGCTTAGCCCATCCATGTTGTTGTTCTCATATAATTAAGTCACCTAAAGAAAAATGTAGTTATTCGAAGTATACGAAATTTTTTTGCAGTTTTACCTTACCTAAGACTAATACTTAGTTGGATAACCTTTATTACGTAGCACCCAGTACATCGCTTAGGCATTGTTTGGACAAAAGTAGAACATTGAGCGGGGCTTACTTTGTACCACTCTGCCTGTATTATTTCCCATAAAGAATCTTTGTTGCGAGGTTTTCGTGCAGCTACGACTCTTTTTATAATCCTCCATAGGTTTTCTATGGGGTTTAGGTCCGGACTTTGAGCTGGCCAATCCAGAATTTTAATATTTCGACTACGTATCCAAGTTTTAACGAAGCAGTGTTTGGGGTCGTTATCGTGCTGGAAAATCCAAGCTAACGGTAAGTTATCCACATAATCACCGTCTAAATTGTTCTCCAGTATTCCTTTGTACATTTCACCTGTAATTTTCCCGTCTATTTTAACAATCGGGCCAAAGCCTGATGACGTGAAGCAACCCCACACCATCACCGATGAACCGCCATGTTTCACGGTTTTTTTAGTGTATTTGGGATTTAGTTCTTGTAAAGGGGGTCGGGGGTCGTCTTACATATGGTTTCCCATCATTACCTCTTTAGCAAACGCTTTTCGCTTTTCGATATTTTTTTTTGAAACGTTAGGTTTTCGTCTTGCTAAACGGACATTCAATGAATTTTCTTGTAGTCGTCTTCGTACAGTTGCCGCAGATATTTGTACGCCGTGGTATTCCTCTAATTGAGCCCTAATTTCTGTGGATGTTTAAAATGGATCAGACTTACGTAGCCTTACTAAGGCCCTATCGTCAGAACGGGTGATCTTTCTTGGCTTTTTACGCGGTAAATTTTCAAGTCTTATTTTTTTTATAAAATTGAACAGCGTTATTAATTTTGCCTCGAGAAAATCCTAAAACATCTACAACTTCGGCAATATTTTGATATTTTTGAAAACATTCCCATATGACCCTTCTTTGCTTGAAGTTGTGCTTAATTTAGTAAAAAAGAACAATATTGATGTAAATTGTGGCGAAAAAATTTTAATTTACCCGTTTCAAACAGAATGACTTAATTATGTAAGCACACTTTTATTGACAATAAATGGAAAATTCATTTAAACTCTCCCAAACGAAAATACTTGAATGCGCTGCAAATCGGTGGCGTTCCTAGAATAACGGAACTTTTTGCTCGCGCAATATTAKGGAWGTTGCWTAAAGAAATATACCTTGTTTTTTTACATGTTGTAAAAAAGTACTGAATGACTTAATTATATGAGCACAAGTGTATATTAGCCGATATAAGCAATTACTTATCCATATCTAGTTAAATAAGCATGTTACTGTTTCCTTACAAATATTTTCAAATATTCTCACTGACAATGTTATGTTAACAGCAGTAAATTAACAATGCAGGTGTTAAACAATGTATAGCATGCATTCAGGCGACCAAATTACTGTTACCACAAACAAAAGTAAATATAATTTATGTGTATATGACGCATACAAATGCATAAACATAATATATAATTTGGGAGAAAATTCTTTGAAAACAATTACAAGTACAAGCGATCAAGCCTTTGAAAGTTTTATATATTATTTTATAATCAAAATTTAGACTAGTAGCGCGACTCTGGAAGCAGTCTCTAGTCACTATTTGAGACATTTTGAGGTAAAGTCTCAATTTAAACTAGTTATTATTCACTAAACGGTCTCTAGCGTTTAGTCTCAAAATATTGTCTCAAATTTGAGACCTGATAGTTAGCAAGTCACAAAACTAAAAAGAACTCTTGTTTGCCATTGAGAATATACTGAACATGACCATAGATATTAATCGGTGGTCGTTTTTTCATGTTTTGTTAAATCAATTTTACATAAATATCGTAAATATTACGAAACAAAGCCAACATATATTTGTATTCTTAATTATTAATATTTTGCTTTACTATGTTATGAAAAATTTTACGTTTTTTATCGACATATTTGTTTTCATTCAAGTGTAAAAACATCTCAGAATAATGAAATTTTATAGATTTTGTGACAGTCAGTTACACACAATCACAATCACAAAAATTTTATCTAACTTAAAATCTCAAATTTAGAGACTTGTGACTGTATCACAGTACAGAATTGCATGGTAAGCACAATTGGCAACATATTTATTAAACTAAAAAAGAGTTATCAAACTTAAAAGTATTTTTTGATATCTCAAAAACATGGAATGTTTGACGCTTCTTAATAGAAGGGCACGCAACCGGAAGCGCAAACAAACCTTCAAAGTATTGTTTCCGGGTAAAACCCGGCTTAATTTTCTTATAATGTAGTAAGGTTTAGCAAAGTGTTCTTCAAGATTGCTGAATAATTTAGAATTGCGACAATGTTTTGAAGTTATCTGGGGTTCTCTTAAAATACCTTCCATATTGTTTAAGAAAGACTTCCGGAAAGCTTTGTGGACAGCTTTCTTACAAATGTGCACCATCACAGAAGGAAAGAAGGAATAAGGTAATAAATCTGAGTGTAATTATAGACATAACTGCGTTTTCAGACTTTAAAGTACTCAGAGTATGATTTACTAGCAGACAGGAAGTAAGTACAACGACAAATTGAAGTACACGCGACAGTCGGGACTACACAACCAGGCAAGACTCGTACTCAGCAACCTTCCTCAAAACTATTTGACGAATATTTTAGCTACTACAAAAACACCAACAACGATATGACTATTACATCTATCTAACACTGTTTCCTTGACACCTGCTCCGCATAATTTGATCCTCGAAACTGCCGTCTTCAAAACGTAACTTCTGAAGAATATATTTTTAGAATGTTACTTAAAACATTTTGAATACAAGTGCCCGATTTTTTTATCTCAATATCCATGTGTTAAATTCCTTAATCTAACAACATGTATAACGAATGTCGTTTTCTAAATTAACGTGAACTACAAGATATTCATTCAGAAATTATGAAAATCGACGATACAATATTCAATGGATTTTCAGTATTAGCTTATTCATAATTAGTAATGTCATCGCTTTATGTTTTCCCTGCTAGTGCAACCCCATTACATATACTATACAATTGGTTGATAAAACAAAATAAATTGAAGATTCTATAACTTACAACTGTTTCATTTATTTATGTTTTAATCTAAAAATTCAAGCAATTTTAAAACTATCAATTTGGAAACATTTTAACGGAGAAACGCGTCATGGGTTTTTGCAATAAATGCCATCATTGTGTTTGAAATCGGCTCTTTTATTCATACATTTCAATATACAATACGTATGTATTTATATACATACATAACTATATACAATATGTATGTATTTACATACATATGTATGCATGTAGAGAAGTATGCGCAGTGTTAATAACCGCAAGAGAATACAGATTTACATGTATTCGTATGCGCACGTTTCAATAGTGGTAGCCTACGAAAAAAACAGTTAAGCCAAAGCAATAAAATGACAGAACAAACACGTTGAACTCGCAATAATCGTAGCTTGCGCATTCACCCTCATCTTTATGCAAATAAAACAAAAAAAGAAAGAAATTTAATAATTATTATAGTAGCAATATTTATGATGAACAAAATAGTAACGGTACTGCTCAAATTTGCTACTTTCAACACAAAGTGGTTTATGCTAATAAACATACGTTAGCATATAACTTTCTTCAAAAATTCTTTGGACCAAAACACACGCTTATTAACATCCAAGCCTTTCTCAAAAATCTGCCACTAAATTACTAACAAACAAAAAAACTATACAATAAACTCACCACAATGCCATCATTTCGTTCGCCATAAAGAACTAAGCAATATTTCCTGCTTTTTAATAGTAAATTAATTGAGTAGAAATTCAAACCAGTCGCAAGCGCAAAGAAGATACAAAACAGGCAAAAATTAGACTTGGTTCTGAAAACTTGGTAGTTTCTAGTGAAGTTATTTAAGCATTTGAGTGTGAACTATGTATACCAGCCACCACTACACTACACAACACACTATCTAACAACGAGAATAAAAAAAAAAAAAAACATTAACAATAAAATTAACAACCGTCAACTTCAGAAAGAACATTGACCTTCATTAAACCAAAATTAAAAAAACAGAATCTAAAATATATAAATGAAAAAATAACACAGAGAAACAGCAAGAAAAACGTTAACTTCAGCTACACCGAAGCCATTATACCCTTCACAAATAAAAAAAAATATATAGATTTTGAACGGTCAGTTTGTTTGTATAGTGGTCCAATCTGAATTTTTTTTTATGATACCTTGGCAAATAAATAAGTTTGCTAAATAAGAATAAAGTTTAATCGATTAGTTTCTATGACTGCTATCCAATCTCGGCGGTTCCGCCAAATAAGCACCTTGGAGACGTGTGCAAAATTTCAGGGCGATATCTCAAAAATTTAGGGACCAGTGCTTGTATTTACGATAGACGGACATAACTAAATGGACTTAGCTCGTCACGCTGCTTATTTATATAGATACATATGTATATTTCATATGGTCTCTGACGTGTTTTTCTGGGTGTTAATGTTCAGAGTATAATGCAAAACAGAAAAGCACTTTTTGGCTCTTTCTTCATATTTTAAAAGACTGATTTGTACGAAAGAGTAAAAAAAAATTATTAATGCTAAAAACCAATACAGTACAGCTTTTGTAATGTGAAATTTATAGAAACGAAGTATTTTCCACAAAATAAAAATCTGTTTTATTCAACTTATTTTCCACTTTTGTTGCCATACTCACATAAAGCAATTAAAACAACAAAAATGTTTATCAAAGTATATATATTTTTGTAAAAATCAACTTTAACATATACATACATACATATGTAGAACAATAATAAACAAACACTACATACATACTCTTCGCACTAACAAAAATGAATTTTATTGCAAAACAAATATTGTTTATAGTTCCCATGAGGTGATAGTCGGATTAAATATGTTTCACTGTAAATGAAAACCACATGCGCATACATATTAATGTTCGTACGTAGATACTCTCAAGCCTAAGCTACGCTCAGCATATAGATCGGCAAATAAGCATATTCTGTATGTATGTGTGTATATATCAAAGGCGAATACACTTCGCGTTAAGCCGTGACTTTGTTCACAGTGAACTTTTAAGTTGGACAATGGCAAAAAGAGCGGCAAAACGGCTCAGAACCAACCAACACATAAAAAATCTGTAAATTTCAAAATTCGGTGATTGGACTCGTATTTCCGTCTACACTTTTGTGTAGGTATATGTATACTATAAATACACATGTATGTATATAAACGATTTGTATATGCTTAGGTATGCACGTTTGTTATGTTCTTATGATTTAATGCCAACACAAACGAATTGGCGTTGTTTTTTTTTTTTTGTTATGGTTAATGGTTAAATGCGCCGTGGTAACTGCTAGATCGTATTTACAAACATGTGTATGTACATAATTACAACTTTACACGTGCGAATGAGTGCGTGAATGCCCTGGCGGACTTGAAGAAATGTTCCTTTGATTTATTTATTCAGAATTTTTAACAACTTGCCACAAAACCATAAAGTAAAAAATATAAATAAAAATAAATCAAAAAACCCCCGCCAATATCATATATGCATGTA
>NW_017537029.1:22316-54362 GCF_001853355.1 Bactrocera latifrons
TAATCAAACAAATTAAAATAAATTTATCTCATGAAAAAATCCCATGTTTTTATAACAAAGGAAAATTATTAATACAGTAAAATTCCTCACAACTGGACGCTCACCGTTGCAAAAGAAAATTATTAATTCAGTGAACTTCCTCATAACTGGACACTTGCAGTATACACGCGTGACAAAAACTTCGTGTTCAAATGTATTCTTAGGGTCACAAAAAAAAACAAAAACTTTGATTTATGAAATTCTGTATATTTCACAAAATTATTTGAATTTAGGATAAACATTATATACATATAATTATACTCGTATACTTGGTTAAATAAGTACACACGAAATGATTTACATAAATGCATAATAACTCAGCTCTTCTCAATAGAGGTGACCAAAAATTGTAGACCCTTCGTTGTCACACGACAACAACATCAAAAATTAACAAAATACCAAAAACTAATAAGATTTAAAAAAAACGGGAATTATACGCACGAATATTTTATGATATACATACATACATACATATATGTAAGTATACAATATATTTTATTAAATCTTAATCAGATAATAGAGATAATTTGAAAGTAATATTACCAAAACAGTTTCCGGTTATTGAAAAGTATTTATGTCCAGTTATAGGAATTAATTTTATAAGAAAATAATAATGAAAACGTTGTGTTCATGAAAATTGTCCGGTTATGGAAAATGTCCGCTTATAAAGTCTGTCCGTAACGGGAAATTTCACTATATTAACTAAGATATATCTATATACTCACTATTTTTTTGATATTGCCAGACTTGTCTTGTCTACTAAAATGGTTTTATGTGTTTTGAAAGTTGTCTACATATTTCAAGTATGAGCATTGCTTTAATGTTGATAGATTATTATTATAATAACTGTTTTTTATTCGACAAGCGTTGGAGATTAATAAATGGAGCATACTATACAAAACAAACGGGCAACACTTGTACTGAGAAATGGCGAAGACATCTAACATTAGAATATTAAGTAATAGGGACGTACACTGATCGGTTTGGGTAAAAAATGCAATTTTGGATTTTTTCTTGACTTTAAAGACTTTAAATAATAATAAATAAAGAGCAAACGGTGCCTTATGGAAAAGTCCAATTTGTGTGGCAATTCTAATTGCCACAAACGCCGATACTGCGTTATCGGAATCGACTGGGATTTTACCCGACCAAAGGCTGTTATTGGTACCTAATGGTAACACCCAAATTGTTTACAGCTCTAAGAAAATGGAAGAAATTCCAGATTATTGGGAATTAATAGTAGATAAATAAATTCTTTTGACAGCAGGGTCTGTGATGGCACAGATTAGTTTTAAAAAAGTGTGTATCAAATGTTAAAATAACTTTAGTTGGAAGCCTATCTATATACTTTTCAAAACTTGAACCGAAATCAGACATAAATTCACAAACTATAAGTATACTATATTCAGTTTTTTCCAACAGGGTTGTTACTTTGATAACACAAGTGTGGGATTGAGAATATGTGTGGACGTATGTATGTTCAATTTCAATGCTGCTATTGTCTAAGACCGAGTACATTCACATCTCTTCACAGAAGGTTTATAACATTAACTTTTTATAACTTCATTATTAATATATGTACGATTATATGCATTAATTTTCTAGTATTTATGTACATTTGTAAGTATGTATTTTTATACATAAATTTGCTTATATACACACACTGTCATTTTACAAAATGTTCTGACTACATTCTATTGTTTCTGACTCATTAAATATGTAAGGTAAAATACAAGAACAAAAACTATAAGTTTTACCTTTTTGCCAAAGGCCATTAAGGAGAGATGACATACACATACATACAAACACATATGAAGTCATCTCAACATGTCCAAATACAAAATATGAACATAAGCTTTATATACAGTTGCGAGAAATTAAATAGTCGTGGATAGCAACACTCTTAAATTTTCTTCAATTGTTAGCAATTTAAATTTTTTTTGGTCTGGTTGTGAAAGTCCCCTTACATATTGCAGAATGTTATATTGAAGTAACTGGTATCAATAACTTAAGTAGTTCATATACGTACATATATATATCAAAATTTATTTAACGAATGCCCACTACTATTTCATTGCTATATGTCTTTTGTGTACGTGAGTGTACTTTTGACGCACAAAGGCAAAAGATTATTATGATAATAACCTTAGGAAGTTGAACCCTAGTTTAGTTTTAAAAGATCATCAAAATATATATTCACACACACATAACTAAGCAACATAAACTGAGCTAATTCGAACAATAAAGAAAAGTAAATAGATTAGTTAAATGTTGACATTAAGTAGCTGAAAAAAGACTAACCAAAATCTTTATTAGTAGTATATGTTAGTTGGGGTAGTATTGAATCGATTTTATTTGTTTTAACCAGGACAACATACATGTGCATGTACAGACTAATAAAATGCTTCCAGGATTTCACCAAGGCTCTTCACACTATAGTTTTATCTTGATCTATAAATTGCTTCTTGACTTGCAATTGGGAAAGTGAAAAAAGCAAAACAGATTTAAAATTTTTTATATGGGAAGCAGGCGTGGTTGTTGTGCGATTTCACCCATTTTCACACTGTGATATAAGAATGTTAAAAAGTTCGGTACATGAATTTGGTTGAAATACGTCTAACAGGTCCTGAGATATATGATTTCACATAAAAAAAAAAGAGGGGACACCCCAATTTGGACCCGACTCTAAAAAGACTGTCTAAAACCATTCAGTTTTTAATTTATCGTGCCTTTAGTAATTTTTAAGAATACCGATATATGGGGAGTGAGCGTGGTTATAATTTTATTCATTTTCACATGGTCGGTAGGGGTTCTTATAGGATATATCCTGACCGAGTTTGGTTATTTTAGTTTGAATGGTTTGAGATATTTAATGTAATGTAATAGTACCTATTAGCAGCGGAAACACCCAGGTGCGCCTTGCTACAACGACCCTCTTTACCGAATTGCACCTCATGTTTTCGTTTTCTGGCATTATGTGGTCGTGACAATGGTCCGATTACGGCCATTTTTACCAAGGAACCTATATATATTTCAAGTTTCAATACGATATCTCCTACTTCTCTCAAGTTACAGCTTGCACGGGCGGACAGACAGACAGACGGAGAGTACCACTGATTTGCATTCGTCTCGTCATCCTGACACATATAACCTTATACATATCTATCGAGATACATACAACCGTTAGGTGAAAAAACTATTATACTCTATAGCAACATTTTGCAAGATTGTAAAAATGTATAAAATATTAATAATTTGAATGTTTAAGTTTACCGATCACTACTCTTAGAGTAAGATGAGAGTGAAGATGGCTCTATAAGGGCTCTATATCCACTATAGCATATACATATGTACAAATATGTAGCACCATACAAACTGGCCGATCAAAATCAATTTCTTGTGTGGAAACTTTATTATCATTAATTTTTCTAATCTTTCGCTGCTCAATATAAAAAAAAAAAAACAGTTTTGATTCACCGTCCAAGAAATTGTTTTTACGTATTCATGTTAATGTACATCCAATAACAACTTGCTGTTAACAATTTCCTTAGAAATACAGTATGGAACCAATATTTAGTTCAGTTGCAAATTGAAAGTCATGGTTATTTTCGACAAGCTTTTCTAACACCATATATGTATATATACACGCGTAAAAAAATTTAATTGCAAAAACACAAAACAATTCATTTTTCTAACACTGTACAAATATAGGTAAAGTAGTTTTGTGCGTACTTGATCGTATACTGCCTTTTACCGCGTCCACCTTGCTGTGACAACAATTAAATAAACTGTTGTGAATGCACATATGTATGTATACTGGTATGTATGTCCCATTGACTTCTACTATCTTCTTAAGCGTAGAAGTTTTAAATGCAAAATACTACTTACGCACACAAGTTAGTAAACATTTTATGCACACTAACACACACATATATACAAATATCCACTTATATAACCTATTATTTTAATCCACAAGACATTTTATTGAATATTTTAATGAGTTGCGAATCGTATACACAGAAGTCCACACAAAAAAACACACTAAATAACTTTTATACATCACTATACGTACAAGCATACATTCACATGTGTTTAGGTATATTATGTGGCCTCTGTTTTCGAGAGCATTGACACTAAATAAAAATTTAGAGCGTTGAACTGCTCTTACAACAACAACAGAACAGTTCGACGCCTCCAATTTATCTAAAATGTATGTATGAGGCATTCCAACTTAATTGAATTATTATAAACCTACTTATGCCCTAATTTGTTGCTGCATTATATACATAGATATTTAGATGCAAACCCAAAAATTACCCATTAAACGACTAATATGTTTCGATTTTTTGTTTGAGAGCAAAAAAATTATTCGAGAAGAAGAAAAAATCGGGTGCCATAGTGACAGGTCAAAAGGTTGAAATCAACGAGAAATGTATGTTTTCATTTACATAGATCGTAAAACAACCGCACAAACTGCCGAACATTCTTCCCATTTCAAAAACTTAAAATATGAGCAAAACTTTCAACTAACCGATGCAAATAAATAGAAAATAAGAAATCAATAATAAACGAATGCACTTTGTTTGAGGTTGTAATTATACTAGTATTGTTAAAAACGTTCCAGGAAGTTTAGGCAAAAGGTTTCAGTCTAATTTGTATCCAATTATATCGGGTATTACTTTAAACTTCGAAATTTTTACATAAACCATAATGTTTAGGAAATGCTGAAGGGTTGTTTGCTCTTAACCGGATATAAAGCAAGCCAGTTCGGATTGCGTAGGCTTTGTACAGTTATTATTCCTAAAGACATTACATAAATTTTAAGGGCTGGTTTGGGCTGACGAACTTGTCTGCTCTATTGCTGGTTATATGATTGGCACCAGATTTTCAGTTGCCTAGAAATCTGTAAACGCATTCTTGAGACCTCTAAAGCGCTCAGCAATTTCCTAGAATTTATCAGAGTCCTGCACCTTTGTGGGTACATGTGAACGGCATAATACGAAGTTTGTGCATAAAAGTTTCCCGAATTTTGTATTTCTTAAATGTGTATTCCCCAAAATATAATTTGCGCTTTTGCCAGCATTATTTCCAATTCCCAAAGCACTTAAAAAAAATAGTCCCTTCTTTAATCTTGTTTAGTTCTAATAGTTGTCTGCATATGCCTTTTCAGTTTTGGCAACAAAAACATGTCACACGGGGACAGGTATAGGTTATATGGCTTAATATGTTGTTTTTGGCCTATACATATACGCGTAACCCGCGAATATTCAAAATTCTTGATATTAGTCGAAAAAGACTTTTGGTATTTCTATTCAAGCTTCAACTTATTTTTTTTTATATTTATACTAATAAATAAATAAAAAAATATGTACCATTGTGGTCGGCAACGTTTTGCCATTTTTCCGCTAGAGACATTATTCCATCAGTGTAAATCAAAATTTCGAAATTTCCAGAACGGAAGCGAACGATCTATTGTTGTGCTACACAAACTGATACAGCATCATCTCCGTAAATTACACAATTTTCATTAAAACTATTGTAATTACTTTTGATTTATACAAATAATCATTGGTGTACGTATACTTTTATGATCTAGATTAGGCGCCTTTTAAGCTTTAGTATTAATTTTTTTTTATTTGTGTAAAAAAAATATATTGATATGCTATATTTAATGTTAAATATACATATCTTGAAATGGATACAAAAAAAACATATAATTTATTCATTTTAAAACAAATAAATATGTCGTAATTTAATAGAACTAAGGGTATGTATACTTTATTGGTCCACTGTACATACAGCTGCGAACAGTGAAATAGTAGTGGGTGTTAGAGCTTTACGTATCTGTGAGTTATGTAAAATGCCAAACACTTTTAACATCCATTGAAATGCAGAAGTGGATCATATTTCCCATGCTATGTTTATTACTAAAAATATTTAGATTTGAATATGAACAAGATATGTTTATTTACAAAAATGTGTTTATGTATGAAAATTGTTGGAAGCAGTAAAATAGTAGTAAAGTACTCAAAAACTTTTTTTAAAAATACTGAAGGATTTTGCAAATTTCATCTATAGAAGACCTATTAGGTAGCATGGCCATAACTTTTGATAACAGCAATACATCGCTTCTTCAGAGAATCTAAGGGGCTCTGTCATATTTTCAGTGGTATGCTCTGCCATGATTGCTGCACTACGGTCCACAAATCGTTGTTGTTTTTTTGGTTCATCATTCCATAGGGCTTTCTTGACGTCTCCCCAACGGTTTTCAATAGGATCGAGGCCAAGGGATTCCATCGACCCGAAACCACTATTTTGCCACCCTACTGGTGTGCTTCGGGTCATTATCCTGCTGTATTATCCAATTCAGCGGCATGTCCTCTTCAGCAAATGGTATCATAATATACTGCATTATATCCACGTATGTGTATCTGTCCGTTATGCCAGTAATCTTGTGAATTGGGCCTACACTGGGCTGTAAGAAAAACAGCCCAAACCATGATATTCGAACTGACAAGCTTCAAAGTTTTTGGGCGTCTGTCCTCAAGATGTTGCGCCATTTTTCAATTGGCCAATTCAGGTGTCCTTAACGGCGAATTTTAGGCGACGTGCTACATAATTTTTTTTTTAATAACGATACTTTTCAAAGACCGCTGACATATAAATTATGTTCACATAGAAGTTTTCTCACTGTATGAACACTGCAGGCCAGGTTCAGTTCACTCCGGATCTCCAAAGCTGACATTCTAGGTCGAGTTTAAGCACATCTTACAACTATTCGTGTAAAATTCTCAGTTGTGGCTTAAAACAATACAAGTCTTTCCACTCCCTTGTAGGTTTTACCGTTGTTTATGACAGATTTAATACATTCTCGGTTTTCTTCGCTTCCCGTGGCCCAATAAAAGGTGCAAAGTCATAATTTTTGGCTTTTTGCATTGAATAATAAATAAAAGATCAGGAAACTTACTTTTTGTTTGATAAAATTAAATATTTTTTAGTAAAAATTATCTGTTTGCAATCAGCTTACTGTTCACTACTATTCTATTGCTCGCTCATAAAAACAGATATCCCAATAAAAAAAAGTAAAGGTAAGTAAGTTATACTTCAGAGAATATAACTAAAATAATGATCGACGGCAATATCAACAAAGGACCAAATTTAAAGCAAAACTCTCTTGGCCAATAGGCACTACTATTTCTTTGCTCGCAACTGTATGTATAAGTCACCAAAGTTCGAAAATCTTTATGTAAATGGGGGCTCAGTATTGACTTGATTCAACCCATTTTTGATTATTTTTGATACACAAAGATACTACTACCAAATAAGAATTGTGTGTCTCACACATTGATCGATATTTTCGATAAAATGTCAACCATAAATACTGTAGTCCACATATTCGGTAGCTGGGTCTTGAACACTTTTGGATTGAGTTGGCTATTTTTTGACCATAACGTGACATACTTTAAAGGAATTATTAGTGCAAAGCTTTATCCTGTTATATCAAGTACTTCCTGATTTGTGCCCTGGAAAGCGAATAAATTAAATAGAATTTAAAATTACGTTATTTGGAAAATAGGCATGGATGTAATCCAGTTCGCCCATTTTCGCAACGTGATATGGGAATATGAGAAGAATGTCACGCACTAAAATTAGTCGATATATGTACGTATGTATGTATATGATTTCACCAAATGATGAAGACCATGGAAGCAGGTCTTACCATTTTAAATATTATTTAAAATACTGACAAATTCACACTTCGAATATTAATAGGTATACATAAACAGGAGACACTCATTTATTAATATCCTCTCGAAAACTACATAATCCAGGAAATGATAACGCTATGTGTGTGTTGTATTACAATATTATAATATGTAGTGCAAATATAATATTATGAACTTACTTTCAATAAGCACTTCGGTACATACATACATATGTATGTATTTACCTTGTTCTTTCTTTACCAAAAGTTGGATACGCATAACACACACATGGATTATGCATACTGTATACAAACAATCAAAAGCAGCATTGAACGGAAGGGTGACAATTTAACGAAAACAGGAAAAAGGGGAAGAAGCAAAGGTTGTCGGACTAAACCAAAATGCTGTTTTGTATTGCTCTTCAAAAAGGGAGTATAGGGCATGGCAGAAGAGAACCGCCATTTGCTGCTCCTTTAAACGTAAAAGCCCACCGATCTTACGGGCATATGTCCCGCAGTTACCTACGCTTTCAACCGACAATAACGCAATACATACACACACAAATTCACGATGTTGCATTGTCTAAATAAAACTCATATGCAGGGATAAAACATAAGAAATTTATAAATTGTTTGTTATCTCAATTTCGATGTTAAAATGTTATTGGATATAAAAATTTCAATTATATATTTGTTTAGGATATAATTCCGAAAAGTGTTTGGCTTAAAAAATATTCGCGCATTCTAGAATTATTCTCAAATAATTTCATAATTTTCAAACATCGTGTAAACAGCAAATCACAAAATGGTAACTCTGTAGACAAACAAAACAAAAAAAGGCAGAAATCATGAAAGGGACCAAAAACAACAAAAAAGTTAATGAGAATGTAGGAGGAAGTGGAACTGAAGCCAAGAGACAGTGCAGTTTCTGCAGGGCAAAGCTGTTGGTTCTGTGAGCTCCAGCGCACAAAGGGGAAACGAATTGGCAATGGAACGCACGACGACGCGAATTAGTCACCATCCACATCTCATATACAAGAAAACACGTATTCTTGTTTGCCGTCCGTCCACCCGCTCGTTCATCCACAATCACTATGCTTCTCTCTCTCCAAGAACGAGAAAAAGCATTTCTATGGCGCGTTTTCGTTGCTGTCTAGCTGCTGTTTTTTTTTTTGATATATACATATAAATGCATATATTTATGTATATATATATATATAATGTTTTGTCTGTGGCAGGGGCCATCTATGCTATTACGCGAATATGTACACTCGCACAATTGTTATAATATAATAAACACTAGTATTACAGCAGAAACCGGGGTGCATTGATAATGCCGCATACAGCGTCGGTATAGTTTAGAATGCGAAATCAAATATATATGTATGTATATATATATAACTACTTAACAAACTGGCTTTAAGCACTAAAATTTAGTAACTTCCTGGGTTATTAATATTCTTTCATTATTTGATAAACACTGAAGTTTAGGTTTGTTTCATCAGATTTTATGTTGTATTAAACAGAATTTATGCGTGTATATGTATTTGTACAAGTATTATAGATACACGATTTTTTACTAACAAAATAATGAACACAAAAAGTTATCTTCACCTCCCAAAGCATATGTATATACATACATATGTATATCACACACAGTAATTCACTTCCGCCTTAGTTTGGTACATTTTTCACATGTTAAAACTATACACTTTTATGGATAATTGTATAAATTTAATAGAAACAGTAATGATATGATATAAAATTTGACAAACCTGAGAACTTCGCTATGACCATGTCAATATATATATGACTTCTAGGGAATATTACTATAGGGCAGCCACCTTAGACTACAATTAGAAATGTAAAGTTTTTAAACGTGTGTTGCGCCAGTAATCAATGCCTACGATCCGTTGTTTTGCAGTTGTTTGAGTTGGAACAGACGAAGTAGCACACAAGGCAGGGCGATTTTTACTCGCGTCGCTTTTTAGCGAATTCTCTCGTCTACTATGGCTGTATGACGCAAAGACGAATGCTAGAACAAAAACCCTATACTCAGCACTTTGTATTTGGCTTTTTTTTTATATCAAAGTTTTGTCGTTTATTTCTCTTAGTTCGATGTAAAAAGTCTCAATTTGTATAATGCATTGTTTGAATTTATAAATTCTACACTTTTCCTTAAATTTAATTTACAAATATTACTTTAAAACAGTGCCCACGCGCGAACAAACTACGTTGTAATCATAGATTTAACTGCAACAGCTACTAAACAAAAACTGAAAGAGGAATAGAACCGAAACATTCAAGCAGCGCCATTAATACGGAAATATTCAGCGATGTATTTTTTCAAATTAGAGTTACCTCACTCGTGGACCTAATTGGCACATGTGCTCATGATAATAATTCTTAATATATAATAACGGTATATATATATTTTTGCTTGCACGATTTTATTAATTCAAAATGTTTATTTAAATCTAATTCAGGAAATACTAAACATTTCAAGATTTTAATAAAATTTCATAGAAGTAAGATGCCCATTAGATCTAGTAGACTTTAGTATTGTGTAGGAAGCGTGTGTCCAAACTCATTTTAATGCTTAAGTTATGTGTGAATTAGATTTTTTTGTTTTTAGTTGGGGTAAACAAAATTAGTACGCTGTAAAAAGAATTTTTATTTCTCTGTGACAAAAGGAATGCAAAGTTACAACAATCAAAAATATTTCCAAATGCTCATGCGACATTGAAATCTTTTCTGGTTAGGTAAATTATAATATATATTCGTAAAAATATTGAAATGATTAGAAAAAATTTCATATTTTATATCGTTCCAAATATTGTTAGCTCGTCGAAATAATAGAAACAAATGGCTTCACCGAAATTTAAATGTATTCAAAAAATATTACAAAAAACGAGACTGGCCTTCACTGATCTTCAATGATTTCAATACCAGTTGATGAATACCAATTTGCTATTTTTTGGGATTTATAATTACTTCAGAATTAAAGAAGTACAAATCAATGAAGACATTTATACCTGTACTTTCTTTCCATATATACTGGATCGAACATTATTGATTAAATAAATTTTATGCGTGCATACCTGTTGTTAATATTTCCACGGTTCCAGTTAATATAATCGATTATCGAGTATCGGCTGTAATGTCAAAACAAAAGTGTAAATAATCTGAATTAAATAATAAAAATATCCAGAAAATATAGTTTTACAGCATGTCCCACACGGAGCACAATGAGTATATATTGTGATAAAATTGATAAAACAGGAAATATTGATATATATTTTAATTGTAGGATTAAAATAATGGCGAAAGCTATAGTTTGTGAGGACTGTAGCTTGATTGGTGACATCACCATTTCACCTGGATGTGTGATACACCCCAGTGCTACCATAATTGCTGAAGCTGGACCCATTGTGTTAGGTGAAAATTGTATAGTGGAAGAGTACTCTACAATTGCATTCCGTCTGCCGACAGATAACAAAATTGACCCAGCAGTTGAAGTGCGAACTTTAAACATTGGAGCAAATAATGTTTTTGAAGTGGGTAGCAGAGTGGAAGCATGTCACATTGGAGAAAAAAATGTGTTTGAGAGCAAGTGCTACGTGGGGCCTTGCGTCTTCGTTTCCAGTGGCTGCATTATTGGTGCTGGTGTAAGATTAGTTTCGGAGCAGAAACTTCCTGAAAATACTGTGATTTACGGCCGAAATTGCTTACAGAGAGAAGCCATCGATAAACATGGGGTAAAAATGCATCCGCTTTATTTTTGAAAGTGTTAATGTGTGCTTTTACAAAACATTTTTTTGTATACGATGGTTTCGTTCGAAATTATAACTATGAACATACATATTAACACTTTCATAAAATAAAAATTTCAAATTATAAAAAGTAATATTTATTTTATATATTCTAATCTAGTCACAAACCCTCCAGATTGATTTTCTAAGAAAAGTATTACCTAACTATCATCATCTCCGAAAACCAAATTATGATCCGAAAAAAATGCGCATTTCTACTTAATTAAATTATTTATTTAAATTTATTATAAACAACCTTATACACATAAATAAAAACCAAATATGTATTACATTACCGCAGGCTTATTATTTGTTTCAATATACGTTTTAACTTCTGACTCGAACGTGTTGATAGTATGATCACAAAGGGATTCCAAATCATCTAAGCCTCGTTTTAAAATGTCAATAGCTCTGTTTTGATTAGATTGTATACGAAAATGCATTTTGCTTTCAGTTGGATGAGGAATAGTGTAACCGCAGAAATCAACATCCGGATATCTGCTAATGATCGTTTTTAGAGCATTGCCTAAAGTGTGTCCCTCGTTTTGAAACACAAATGTGCGTGAGCCTTCGCCGCTATTTTCATCACCAGCAACCTGGTAAAAACTGATTAATTTATTTTATACATTGAATTAAAAATAATACGTACTTCTGCTAATGCGCCCATTTTTTATTTTGATTTCTTTATTGATTCGTTAAACAACACGAGGGAGGTAAACCAAAAATAATATAATTGTTGCTATTTCGGTGAATGGATTTTATTTTATCGATACTTTTAACGACGGTAACCATATGTTCACAGAGCAGCTTATGCTATTGAAATATTAGGGCGGTTATAGTTTATCATATATATTTGTCACCAATTATTATTAGATTGAAGTTTCATAAAAGTAATTTTATATTAATTAATGGTTTAATTACAAATAATTTTTACATTGATGCAATTGCTGTAATGAACGCAGATATGCTTTGTTATTTTAATTGTATTATCTAATTTGGTATATAAGTGGGAAAGATGTAAAATTATATGATTATAAACTACATAATAAAAATAGCTAATGAAAAATAGTGAAATTGCATGAAAGGGATCTGAATTGTGAAGGAGTCAATACCAAAAGTTAGGTAAGTGTTTTGTCGGCAAATTCTCCTTTGGTGTCGCTCAGTGCTTTCACACGAGCAACACTTGTCTAGGAACTTTGGTCGAGTTTTTCTGTCTTCCTTTTCATACAATTTTCGTTAATGCTGATGCGCGGAACACAATGCTCGCGACAGACTGCAGCAGCACGACAGTGAACTGAAAACGGCGTTGTGAATCCTACTAAATAAACGTTTGTGAGAGGGCAGCAACATAACAATGGTCGGCATGTAAACAAAACAACGCAATTGTCCATTTTGCATGTACACAATTTCGTTGTGGCCATACTAATACCTTGCACTTTAATGAAATTTGAATATTTTGTTCAAAGTGAAATTTTTAAGCAAAATATAAGTAAATAGGTAAATTTATTGTTTAAGTTATCAATTGTTATTATAAATGATGCAACAGAGCTATTTTATGCTTTTATTTGTAAAATAAAGTCGGGTTTGTTAGAGCTTTGAGTAATATTACATTTTACATATTAGTGGCATCACCACTCTACCTCATCTCTATATCTTCCATTCTGTCGTCCTACTGTCGTTGGCAAATATAGGATAAAATTGAAGTTAGCGAGAACGACAACTGTCGGCCTGCCGTCGTGTAGTTGTGCAGCTGTCAAAATAGGTCCGTCCATAAGAACGTGTGTATTTTAATATTTGACAGATGTCGTTTGCAGTCTGTCGCGAGCATTGTATTCCACACATGACACTGTTCGGCTAAGCGACACTTACAAATAATTGTTTTTAATTCTTCTAAATGTTCTTAAATATTTAAAATAAACATTTTTGAGGAAATTAATTTTATCATTATTAAAATTTTTTCGAAATAAATCTGTTATGAAATACATACTTGCCTACTACATAAAAAAATATTAACTTTGAAATATCGGAACATAAAGTATATATTAATATGAATCCGAACACTTTGCAACCATGAAACGGAATTCAAAATGAAAAGTAAAGCCGAGTTGTAAAGCAGCGAACAAAAACACAAATTGTTATTCAAATACTAGAAACATGGTCATTTCGTTTTTCTTCTTCGTCCGCTCACCCGCAAAAAGTTGTTTTGGAAGACAAAAGTGTTCCTGTGTGACCTGGCACTGTGTAAATAGCCTTCCATATCGATATGAGAAGAACCGATACCAACAAAAAGTATCTCATTATCGAAAATTCTCAGTATCGAAAATTTGTAAACAGTTTCATATCCCATCCGTATAAAGACATGTAAACAAAATATTTTCACGATGACCACAAAGCAAGTAAATTTTTCTTCGAACAAGGAATTGGAGGTAATTGAGTACCCAGCGAAAGTGGTGAATGTGGAAAAAATGGTGGAGACACTAGGCGGGATAATTAACATTTCCCAGGTGGGTGTTTTTGTGAATAGCGATATAAATTTGTAGGGTTAGCTTCATCATAATACCATTACTAATTTATGCAGCAATATAAAATTTTCTAATATTGTTGAATTCTTCAAAGTCTTTGGGGTATGAACAGAAACGCTTAGAGCTTCGTTTTCACCCGAAGAATCCGTACAACAAAGTTACCGGTGGCGATGCTGTTCAAAGCGCGGGTTTGCTAATTTCTGTGAAAGTACGACGCTCCAAAAAGAACCGTAGCTCACCTGCTGAATATCGCTTGTGCATACTTGGGCACTGCAAACGAACTTTTACTTTTAACAGTAAGTGTTACATATTTATATACATTTTTCAATTTATTTTACTTGATAGTACTTTTAATTTTTATGTATCCTTTTAATATTAAGCTCACAAAGTGTTAGTGTTTACAAAAACTTAATTTATTACATTACTTGTGGTTACAGATTTACCATATTAAAATAATTCGAATTTATGCTTTTAGGCTTATGTGACTTTCAATTCCTGCCTTTGTATAAGCAGCCAAATGATTCAAACTTAAATTTTAATTTATCGACCCTGCTTCCTCAATCCATTACGGATACAGATTATTTTGCGTAAGCTCAAATAAAACACGTAGTGTATTTAGTTTATAGTAAAAAATCATTCAATATCCTTAGACAAACAGATTTGCCTTTGGTGAGTTTGCCACAAATTTTTGCACGAGTCGACACTACCAATTCGACAATATTTCGAGGTGATCAACAAGATGACGGTCAAAATGATGTGCTGGGTGTGATACAGAAATCTACATATGACAGTCGCGACATAGTGCCATTCAGTATGACAGATGTTTTTCCGGAACGTCCAGATTTACAAACTGTTAAACGAATGCGTATCAAATATGTATCGGATGAACAACTTCAGAAAGTGAAAAGTGTAAGTAGACTGCAGACAAGATTATTCTTACAAATATATCAAAAACTCCGTGAAACACATATATATGTGTGTAAATGATCAGCGTGTCCAGCAGAGTCTGTCTGTTTGCGTAAACTACTTATTTTCTCAGTTTTTGACAAATCGATCTGAAATTTTAAACATGTTACATTCTCCGAGAAATGTTTCAGATCAGAGCACTATATCATATAGCCGCCAAACCAACTGATCTACCAAAATCAACTTCTTGTATTAAATCCTTTATATTATAACAAAGTAAAATTTTTTATATATAATTTTTTTCTATTATATGCAATATGTGTGTAGTTATTTGAGGAATGCCCAATTTGGACACGTATTGGGCTGCTCTACGAATCTGGTGTATCTCATGAAAAACTTAAATGCATAGTACCATCCCTGTCTTACTACTTTTCGACTGGACCATGGCGTACACTATACGTGCGTTATGGTTATGATCCGCGTAAAGATTTCAAGAGTCGTTATTACCAAACATTTGACTATCGACTACGATTCCGTTCTGGTATGTCCGAATTCGTAAGTAATTTTTTTTGCAAATTCAAGATATGTAATAATAAACAACATATTATTTCCAAATAGGTGGCAAACAGGAAGGATCAACTGAAAAAGCAAAATGAGAGTCCATACGAACTTAGCGAATTGGTGCAAGATATAAATTATCCATACTTCGAAGAAAATAAATTACCACGCTCTCGGCAATGTATTTTAAGAGTAAGCGTTATACGTTTATTTGCTGATACATATACTCATACATGTTCGTAACATTTTGAAATAATTATATTTTTAGTATTGTGATTTACATATGCCGAAAATTCAAGAAATGATCGAGAAGATACCGTCACCGCGCACTGGTGCAATATGTAATGAGAAAACGGGCTGGCTACCTACAGGATTTGACATGCAAGTTCGTCAGATAATGAGTAATTGCATTAAAGAATTATTACGAAATCATTATCGCAAAGGTCAGATACATGCTGAACTGGACTCAGTAGATAATGCGGTGCGCTAAATATTATATGGCAATAATTTTAAATTTTACAAGTTTTGTTTTGTGTTGTAGGAGGATGCAGATGCTGAGGGCGACGTAACATTTGATGAGGACAATAGCGATCTTTGTAGAGAAATTTTCGACGAGTAAATCTTATTTTGCGTAATCTTACTAAATGCAAATAAATGAATGCGTTTCACCATATTATTTAGGTAAATGCAAGCTTTAATATGTGTTTTTATTCGTCGAGAACGTCGTGTCATTTAAGGTTTGCAACGATCAAGGAAACGTGGATACAAACAAACTTCGCGAATATGATAGCGATTGAGTAACCAGCAAAGGAAACGTTCCAAGCCGAGACCGTATCCACCATGCGGTTGTGTGCCATATATACGTTGATCAGTATACCAGTAATATGGAGTTGGGTCAATGCCCTCGCGTTTATAACCTTCAAGCAGCTCCTCATGGTTATAAATCCTCATGGAGCCGCCAACAATTTCACCAACATTCGGTAAAAGTACATCAACACTCTCCGTTAAGTTGCTATCTTCGGGACATCTTGCCATATAGAAAGATTTTATAGCAAGTGGAAAGCGGCATAACATAATTGGTTCATTTATGGTATCAGTCATTTTACGCTCGGGCGCCTCTGGTATATCCTATGTAGAATATAAATAATTCAGCATCAGTAAATGTTGTAACCCAATAACTTTGTATACTGTTAGCATACCTCGCCATATTCGTAGAATGTGCCATCGTCCTTAGTTACGTTGTTATCCTTTAACCATTTGATGGCATCTGCATAATTCATGCGACGGAAAGGTTTTTTGGGCGGTTTAAATTCCGGGTTAAGTTCATGAACGATGGAGCCCCACGGTGATTTTAAAATACGATCAACCACATCGCACACTAAATCCTCCAAACGGTCTAACAGATCATCAAAGGTAATAAAGGGACTTTCGGCTTCTATGTGTGTATATTCGGCCAAATGACGACGCGTTCTACTTTGTTCTGCGCGGTAACTCTGGGCAACAGTGAATACATCGCCAAGTGCTGGCAGACAAGTCTCCAAATACAGCTGAGAACTTTGAGTTAAGTAGGCCTCTTCGCTGAAATTATGGATTTATAAGTGTTCGTGGTTATTTTAAAAAGTCAAGTTGAGTTAAAGGTATAGTACAAATAATTCATTAAAAAAAAAAATAATTGAGTGAACTTGTTTACTTTTTATGCCCGAAAAACTTTGTTGATTTATATGCGAATTAAATTAATTCACAAACCTTATCGAAAGCCTCGCAATACAAAATATTTTAAAGCTTATTCAAAACTCACCCAAAATATTGCAATTTGAAAAGTGTTGACCCTCCTTCGACCTGTGTCTGTACCAGAGTTGGTGGATTGACTTCATTATAACCCCGATCAAAGAAGTGCGAACGGAAAGCTTGCATAACAACTGATCTTATTTTCAAGATTTTTGAAGTATTTTCACCACGTATCATAATATGGCGATTGTCCAGTTGAACGTCAGGATGTGCTTCTTCATTAAGAATATTTTCAGCCCCACCTGCTGGTGCCAAACCTATTAATTCCCAATAATCTACATGCAATTCATGACCACCTGGTGCCTAAAAATTATTTTAACTAATAACTATTGTAATTCAATTTAGTAGTATTTATTTTTCTTACCATTTTGCCATCAGGTACCGGCTTCAATACACCATACAGGAGCACTGAACTCTCAGTACTTAACACAAGTGCTTCATAAGTTTGACATAGCCGATTAGTGAGTACGCACTGCAAAAATCCTGTGCCATCTCTTAGGGTTATGAAAATTAATCCCTTACCCTGGCGACGCAAACGATGAACCCATCCATAAATCTTAATACGTTCACCGCGATATTCCTCACCGTGACTTATGCGTATTCTACGTGCAGCGGGTAAGCTTGGATCCTCCTCGATTTTAATTTTGCGTGCATCTTCCAAGTTTTGCATTCGCTTTTCAGCATCTTCGGCTTCACGCTGTTGTTTGTCGGCATTCTTATAACCTTCGCGTGCAAAAATCTTCTGGATTTTCTTCAGCTGGGATTTGGCAGCAACTTCATATGGGATTTCAGCTTTTGGATCTTTACTATCTACGTATATTGTGGGAAATGGTTCAATCTTTGCATGACGCATAGCCTGCAAAATTGTTTTGTAGGGATTGTCTTGTGTACCTTTACCATTTTCATCACTACCAGATTTTTCAGATGTATAAATTCCATCTATAGTTACAAATGCAACAAATTAATTGATGTGTACTTATTTAATCGTTTAATCTCACCAATGGAAGGAGTTTCGGAACTTTTAGTTGCCATTGTAATAAATGCAAAAGATTGAATCAGAAAATTACGAATGCACCAAAAATATGAATGTAAACCACTGGACACGTTTCGTTAAATGCTGCCACCTATTAAAAAAAAACACCTCAATCAATTTGGCATAATTTAAATCCGAATAGTTAATATTCGTTAAGAGTCAAGAATTTAAAGAAATGGTGATATGGTGATTGACATGAAGAAAAGGAATTTGACATTACTAAAAAATGGACAAAAATTAAATTAAAAACCATAGTGACAAAGAATGCTATAAAGCCAAGCAACCGCAAAATTTGCAAAATCGTTACAAAAAAAACAATGGTTTACATGTAATTTATTTATTGTCTTAAAATTGACAATAAAGGGACTAAATAAATTTGTTTTTAATTTTGAAAGTTACACCTAAAAACATATGATTTGACGATGGCTTGTTGGTAATATTACTTTCCAAAGATTGATTCTCATACGACATCGAAAAACAATTAATCGGTTTAACGCAAGCTTATCGTATCATCTCCAAGAACTATTCTAACATATAATTTAAATAAACACAACATTAGATTATTTATTAAAAATCATTACTATCAATAAAAACTAATAATATTAGAGCTACATACAATATAATTCGTGGTTGAAGTGTAATTTCCTAGAAATTCATCATGTCAAAAGCCAGCAAAAGGGCTGCTAACTCAAGTTCCGAAGAATTGGACAGTGAGGAAGAAGGCCGTTTAAAAGATCTTAAAGAGCGTGATGAATTTACTGAGAGACTTAAGAAACGCGATGAGGGCAAAGTGCGAAAGGTATTGGAATCTAGTGCTAGCCGTAAAGCTATTGAAGAAGCTGCTAAGCGACTGAAGCTTGAGCACGAAGATCGGGATAAAATTCTACCACAGTTACGAGTGCAATCTCGTCGAAAGTATCTTGAAAAACGAAAGGATGATAAAGTGGCTGAACTTGAGGCAGATATACTGGATGATGAATATTTGTTTGACGAAAAGATGTAAGCCTTGAAATTATAAGTTTTAATGCAAGTTTAGAATCAATTGTTCACTTATTTTAGTTTGACTGCAAGAGAACGAGAGGAACGTGAATACAAGAAGCAGTTGTTACAAATTGCAAAGGAACATGAAAAAGCGCGAGAATTGGAGCGAATCCAGCGATATCATATACCACAAAACCTAAAAAAGGGCGAAAAAGGTAAACTATTGCATGTGCTTCATTTGTATGCACTGTTTAATATCCCTGAATATTTTTAGAGGAATATGTGGAAGTTGATGAGCTGGAAAAACAACCTAATTCGGAACAGAAAAAATGGGAAGCTGAACAGTTAGCATCTGCACGTTTCCAATTTGGTTCGAAAGATGCAAAAATGAAAGAAGAATATGAACTTCTACTTGAAGATCAAATTGAGTTCATACAAGCTCTCACAATGGATGGTTCGAAAGAGGACTCTTCAAAAAAGTCCGAAATTTCTGAGGCAGAGAGGAAGCGTATGACAATAGAGGAAACACAAAAGTCCTTACCAGTTTATCCATTCAAAGAAGATTTAATAGAAGCTGTGAAAGAACACCAGGTATATACAAATTATTAACATAAAATTATTATTTTAATTAAATTTTACAGCTTTTTTTCCTTTATAGATTCTAATTATAGAGGGTGAAACTGGTTCCGGTAAAACAACACAAATTCCACAGTACTTGGTAGAAGCTGGCTTCACCAAAGATAATAAGAAAATTGGTTGCACGCAGCCTAGACGTGTGGCTGCTATGTCTGTAGCGGCACGTGTTGCTGAAGAAATGGGAGTTAAATTAGGAAATGAAGTTGGTTATAGTATTCGGTTCGAAGATTGTACTTCAGGTATAAAAAGTTTGCTTATATTTATTTATTTATTTTTATTTGTTTACTGTTATCAGTTTTTTAAATCGTTTTCCTTTAGAACGTACTGTACTCAAGTACATGACCGATGGTACTTTACACAGAGAGTTCTTATCAGAACCGGATCTGGCGTCCTACAGTGTTATGATCATTGACGAAGCTCACGAACGTACCTTACATACAGATATATTATTCGGACTTGTCAAAGATATAGCACGTTTTCGACCGGAACTGAAGCTACTTATATCCAGCGCAACGTTAGATGCTGATAAGTTTTCTAAATTTTTCGATGATGCGCCAATTTTTCGCATTCCTGGACGTCGTTATCCGGTACTATTTGCCTTATTATTGCAAAAATTCACTTGTAATTATTTTTATGTACATATCTATTTTAAGGTGGATATATTTTATACGAAAGCACCAGAAGCTGACTATATTGATGCGTGTTGCGTTTCAGTTTTACAAATACATGCCACACAGCCACTTGGAGATATTTTGGTATTTCTTACGGGGCAAGATGAGATAGAAACATGTCAGGAAGTTTTACAAGATCGTGTAAAACGACTAGGTTCGAAGATACGAGAGCTTGTTATTATACCAGTTTATGCTAATTTGCCAAGTGATATGCAGGCAAAAATTTTTGAACCTACACCACCCAATGCCAGAAAGGTTGTATTGGCAACAAATATAGCGGAGACTTCGTTAACAATTGACAATATAATTTACGTGATAGATCCTGGATTCGCGAAGCAAAATAATTTCAATTCACGCACTGGCATGGAATCTTTAATGGTTGTGCCAATTTCAAAGGCGTCAGCGAATCAACGCGCAGGCCGTGCTGGACGTACAGCTCCAGGAAAGTGTTTCCGGCTTTATACCGCTTGGGCTTACAAACACGAACTAGAGGACAACACTGTACCTGAGATTCAGCGTATTAACCTTGGCAATGCCGTGCTTATGCTGAAAGCTCTCGGTATAAACGATCTCATACACTTTGACTTCTTAGATCCCCCACCGCATGAGACCTTGGTCCTAGCTTTGGAACAGCTGTATGCCTTGGGTGCGTTAAATCATCATGGAGAATTGACAAAGTTGGGTAGACGCATGGCAGAGTTTCCGGTTGATCCAATGATGGGAAAAATGTTATTAGCAAGTGAAAAGTAAGTAAAATAAAATTGTATGTTTTTATTCGTAATTTTATCAATAATCTTTATTACAGATACAAATGCTCGGAAGAATTGGTTTCTATTGCAGCGATGCTTTCTGTGAATAGCGCAATCTTCTACCGACCAAAAGATAAAATTATACATGCGGATACAGCTCGAAAGAATTTTAATCACATGCATGGTGATCATTTGAGTTTGTTGCAGGTTTACAATCAGTGGGTTGATACGGATTATAGCACACAGTGGTGTTACGAGAACTTTATACAGTATAGATCTATGAAAAGAGCACGTGACGTACGTGAGCAACTCGTGGGTTTAATGCAGCGTGTAGAAATTGATATGGTCTCATGCATGCCTGAGACGGTAAATGTAAGGAAAGCCGTCACAGCTGGATATTTTTATCATGTTGCGAAATTATCAAAAAGTGGTAATTATAAGACTATTAAACACAATCAAACGGTATTGATCCATCCGAATTCTTCGCTTTTTGAAGAACTGCCCAGATGGGTACTTTACCATGAACTCGTATTTACCACAAAGGAGTACATGCGGCAAGTGATCGAAATTGACAGCAAGTGGTTGTTAGAAGTGGCACCACATTACTACAAAGCTAAGGAACTTGAAGATTCGACCAATAAAAAGATGCCCAAAGTCACCGGACGTGCTGTCATGACGTGAATCCGTGCGTGTCAATGTAGCTTTAGCTACTGAAATGTGGTTATAAAAGAATGAACCCCCTCGCTTGCAACGCCTTGCAGCTTAGAATTTAATATATTTAAAAGCTTTGGCGATCATGTTATACGCGATCCATCGAAGTAGATTTATATATATGATGATATTCTCAAAAATCCCTATATATATGTATATAAATAAAAAAATGTTTTCTATATGTATCTAATGCATTAATATAATATTTTAAATTGTCCAATCAATTCGGACTGAGAGTTTTGTTATCCATGGATAATTAGAAGCAAGAACGATAGAATTAGGGAAGTCTCCATTATTATTTTTTATTTGATTGAGTCACGAAAAAGGCCTATTAGACTTATGTATGTTATTTTGAAACATTTTATTATTTTTAATTCAATTCTAATTTAGTCTATCAGGTGACAATTTAATTAACAATATTTTTTGTGGTTTATCGTGTTTTTTTGGGGTCATCATCAATACAAATAGTATCTATTTATATCTTAATTTGTTTACTCCGCTATTATTGTTATAGGATTTACCGTTTATCCTTCAAGATTTAACTGTAAACATTTTGTATTATATCTTTTTAATTATATTTTAAGCTGTTACAATTGACAAATTGTTGTCAAACAACTACAAGTGCTGCCCATTACCCATCAGTTCGATTAATAAATCGATTTTGTAATGGGAAAACTATTCAGTTAGACCATCTTCATCAATCGCATGTGAATATTTTCGTACAAAGACCGTTTTGATTTTATAATAATATTGATAATAGGTAATTAAATACGTTGTTTTCATCGAAAATAACTGGCAATACAAGTAGTTCTCCGTTTATGATTATATTTACATGAAATTTTATATATATAGCAGTGTTTTCAAGCAAACATTATTTTCTAACCTAAAAAGTTGTGAAATATACACAATATTCCTTTGCACTAAAATTTTTGAAGTGTTGAATTTTCCACAGGTTAAATAAGTCTGAAAATAATGGCTGCGCAATTTTTCAATCGTATTGGTCAATTAGGCCTTGGTGTTGCTGTCCTAGGCGGAGTTGTGAATTCAGCGTTATATAATGTTGATGGTGGACACCGTGCTGTCATATTTGATCGTTTTACCGGCGTGCAACAAGATGTTGTAGGTGAAGGCACACATTTCTTCATTCCATGGGTACAAAGACCCATCATATATGACATTCGCTCACAGCCAAGAAATGTACCCGTCATCACGGGCAGTAAGGATTTACAAAATGTAAACATTACATTACGTATCCTCTACCGTCCAATTCCCGACCAATTGCCTAAAATTTACACGATTCTTGGTCAAGATTACGACGAAAGGGTGCTGCCATCTATTGCCCCTGAGGTGCTCAAGGCGGTTGTGGCTCAATTCGACGCTGGTGAATTGATTACCCAACGTGAGGTATGTGTACTGATATAATGTTTAATTTCTTAATATTAGTTTACTTCATATCTTATTTAGATGGTATCTCAACGTGTATCAGAAGAACTTACTGAGCGTGCCAAACAGTTCGGTTTCATTCTTGATGATATCTCTCTCACACATTTGACCTTTGGCCGTGAATTCACTCAGGCTGTAGAAATGAAACAAGTTGCACAACAGGAGGCCGAAAAGGCACGTTTCGTCGTAGAAAAGGCTGAACAACAAAAATTGGCTTCCATTATTTCTGCTGAGGGTGATGCTTCGGCTGCTGATCTTTTGGCTAAAGCCTTTGGTGAAGCTGGTGATGGTTTAGTAGAGTTGCGTCGTATCGAAGCAGCTGAAGATATTGCTTATCAACTATCGAGATCGCGTGGTGTTGCATACCTACCAGGTGGACAAAATACCCTACTCAATTTACCGGCGTCTTTGGCGCAGTAAACGGAACTTTATGTTTATGAAAATACTTAGCATTTAATAAATATGGTTACTTGTTTCTTTTTACATTATCTATAAGTCAGAGCGAGGTAACTGTGCTTTCGACCAATAATAATAAGCTAAAGTGATTTCCAAGTTTTGTTATATGGAAATTCAACTAATTATTTGGTTGTTCCGCTTTAATTTACTGGACAAAAATACTTGAAAAAGTAGGTATTTGAAAAATTATGAATAAAAATTAGAGTATTTCCGGATCGCTTAAAGCGTTTTCATAGAAAACGTATAAACTAAAATAAATTTTTTTTTATCGAGAATGCTTCTGCTTTGCTCAAAAGATAGTTGTGTCCGAATCGGTTGCATGTTTGATTTTCTGAAAGTATTACAGGAAAAGCTTATAACGATTATCTTATCCCCGTTTGGGTGGTAACGTTCAGATAAGTTGTCTTCTAACGATAGACGGAAACGAGCTGTTTCGACGGGACGGATCAAATGGGATGAGTGGGTAAAGCTTCCGAGATCCACTCTAAGCGGATAACTGCAAGCATGATGCCTGAGAAAACTTCCTTATTTAATATAGGAGGTAGGTTACTTTCTACACATGTTCTTTAGAAGACACCGAAACGCGTTCTGTAAATGTCCGAAGTCCGGCAGGTTTATAGCTTCTTCAGCTGCGTCTTATTAGGACTCAGACGATCATATTGGAACGATATAGTTGTTGTTGCAGCGATAGAATTATGCTCAGTTGACAGTCTTTGGGCAGGTAAAAAATCCGCGTTTCAGTTACGTATACCTGACTGTCGTAGGAATGTAGGACTATATAGTTTTTAACCGGCGGTTGAGTAAATTGTATTTGTAATTGTATTTATTGTTGGCTTCGTTCTCATTGACAATACGGCGAAAATCCGCCACAATTTCCTCGTCAAGCGACAGTTTTTTCGTTGCATTTGAAAAGGTCGATATTTTACATCGAAGCCTACAACTGCAGCTAGAATATGAGTACTCGTTGTGTATGGCATTATATGGTAAATTAATATCATAGAACTTCGCTTTGAGTTTTTTAAGAGAGTTTCGTTTAGCTAGGATGATGTGAAAAGCTCTTACCATCAGAAGCTTCATTTTATTTTATTTTATTTTTTTACTCAACTACAATAATTTTTCAGAAAGTGTTGGCTATCAACCCACAAAATTCATGAATTATTTATTATCCTTTTACCTCTACTCAGCTCATGTTTATATTATTTTTATGCGAATATGAACATACCTGTATAAATATCCGGTTAGGCTAGGATAGGGGTTCATCTTGACAATGAAGTACCAATAATTAGATACACCTTTCAAAAAAAATGAATTTATGTTTTTTCTTGAAACTAAGTTAAGAATTACCTTCTAAAATACTTTAGTTCGTGTTAGAAAAATACATATTTATGTATGTATGTTTGATATGTGACGATCGCTGGTTTATATCAATTTTTGTTCTGACTAGCATATAGCTGTCACCAATCAGCATAAAATCATTCGGGGTCGACTTTAATTTAGATTTCTCATAAAAAAACAAGGAAGGAACCATAAATAGGAGAGAGAGAGAAATAGTAAGAAAGTGCAAACGTCCTCACTGCTGGATTGCATCATTATTATAGATGACTACTTGGAGCCGTATCTTTGTTTTCAATACCAAAGATAATATCGTCGTATATTCTCTCCCTTTGGTAGCAAACTCTAAAATTGTTATTTCCATTGTAGTTCTTAATTAATCACTTTCACAACCAGCGAAAATTAACGTTACAACGTACGTCACCGTACTGGGATTGTGCCATTGTGGCATTTCAATAGACTATGTAGGTCGTATTCTACTAGATGACTATTCGATGGTTAACGTGCGTAACCAAGAGACCACAGTTTCAACGCACTCTGAAGGATAATGTGGATACTAACGAGAGACTAATGAATAGTGAAAATAGTGGATTCACCCGTCGAACTTGCTTTAAAGGAGGTCTGTCTATCGGCCGGAAAGGTGATGGACTCCGTTCTCTCGGATAAGATGGGATTCCCATGTAGTGATTGGATGTCTGTATATCACTAGGCTCTTCAATACACTTCAATATTGAATTGCAGACAAAATAGTACTATTTGGCGAAGAAAAAAGTTTAATTTTAAAAAAATCTAAAAGCTTCCCATTATAAACCAAAGTCTATAAAAAATGCACTACAAAAATAACATTGATTTCTTATACATATGTATCTTCCCTTCCAGTTTCCAGTTATTTGCTCACAGCTGTCGGCTTTTAACTCAGTTCAAACGCATAAAAAAATTAAATAAAAGCTAAACTGCTGGAGAAATGCTATTGTCGTGTTGCTTTACAGATTTCAGCATCGAGTGACTCTCTACCCTATTATAGTATTGATTGACGTAAATGGGGAGGGAGAAGAGTAATTTGGCGCCCATGAGTCAATGGTAACTCCCAACCTGTTGGCATAAAGAGTAATTGTGCAAATACGAGTATGTATCGTAAGTGTGCCGAGAGTGAGGAAACCCCCATTTATCCACGCATAACTCACATTCTCACGTTTATATAGTGCTTATGTATGTGCGAGAATGTGTGTGTAGCAGTTGATGCTGCGTACAACGTCGTCACCCAAGAAGTGACGTTGGTGCTTTTTGATAACAAGTCTTAATGTATAGGGTCCACTAATAGGACTATTGTTTATATAACTTTTTTTTTCTATAAAAGTAAAATATCTATTATATTTGATTTATTTATAAAATATATATAATTATACCCTGCCGAAGGCATGGAATGTTCCGAAGTTTTTAAAGACCAGAAGGAAGCGTCGGAGTCATTATCAAGTATGCCTATGTATTGTGTAATTGATCAGTGTGACGAGCTGTGTGGATTTTGCCAAAGCCGTCTCACTGTCCGTTCGCGAACTAATCTCTCAGTTTTTAAGTTGTCGATCTGAAATTTCGCCCATTTATTGGATTGTATTTATACTTGTCATACAAATTGCTCAATCAAAATCAAGTCCTTGCATCGCCAACGTTTTTATTTGATAAGATATCTTCACGCAACTTGGCAATTTTTCCAAGGCAAGGCGACAACTAATTGTTCAGATTGAGCCACTATATAGTCTACACTTTTAATAAATTTTTTAACCATATTTTAATTTTAATATCTAAAAAAATTACTATAATTTCTCTGTTGACAGAAAACAATTTTTTATTAATGGAAACTTTCACATTGAAACACCATGTATTTGCTTGCAAATGCAGACTCATAATTTTTATATACGAATGCTTGTATATAAAACGGTATAATGTATTGGCATACCTATCCTTGCGCAGATTTGGCATATAACGGGTGATCCAAGTAGGTGTACTATTTTCACGTTCTGTGACAAATGTGCTTCGCGCGCAAACGCAACTTATGGTCAAAATAATCATCCTATTGAGCGTCATCACCCATCTAGAGACGCAGCATTAAATACTGAAAGAAATAGGTCACGTCAAGCACGCACTGAAGAAATTATAGTAGCTGTAGGTCAGAGTGTACGCGAATTTACGCCGAGAGCTTAAATTGAAAGCGTACAAAACCGAAACAGCATACGCGACACCGGTATGCAAACAAGCAAAATTTCCGCATTTGGGGCGAAGAGCAAGTTGAAAAGATTAATGAGCTCATCCAAAAAAAGACGTGATTTGGAATAATCGGTTCATATTTCTTCAAAAATGATGCCGATGAGAACTTAACCGTCTATGGCGACCCCCATGATAACCGAATAATTGATGACTGAAATTAAAGCTCGTGATCCCGGCGACATTTGGTTTCAACAGGACGGTGCCACATTCGTTTCTGGCTTTGAAGCAAAACATCACGAGTGACATTGGCCAGTTACTAGTCGAAATGCTCGAACGAGTCATCGATAATTGGACTCAACAGATGGACCATCTGACACGTAACAGCGGCCAACATTTGAAAGAGATAATCTTCAAAAAATAAATGACAAATAATATTCATTGGAATGATAACCCATTAAATTTGAAGTTTCTGTGTATTTTATTTTTTTGAGTAGGGAATCTCGAAAAGGATCACCCTTTATGAATGTTATATACATATATGCCCGTAACCACTTTAGAAGTCGAAAAATCTCTGGAACTAACGAAGCTAATGAAAGTGGTTAGAAGCAGGGTGAAGTACAGATTTGATGGCAGTTGTTGCTGCTATTATTATGTTGGAAGCTGTTATCGTCAGTCAGTTGAGATTATGTCATACAATGTGCAATGTTTGAATGAAATGAAAACAAAATAAAAACCAAGCTAAATAAATAATGAATGAAAAAAGGTTTAAAAGACAAAGATTTAATACATGCATGTAAGTTTAAAATCTATTATCAAAATTATATTGATAGCTTTTTGTAATAACTTTTATTTATTTATTTTTTCTATGCATGTCTACAAGTTTTCATACACACATACATTGTATATATATTTTTAATCTGTAAAATATGATTTCTACACTACTATTTCCTGGGTTTGCCAACTCTGAAATGTTCTAAGAATGTTGATTAGTTTATTTTCGCTCCAATTTAATGTGAAGAAAGTTTTCAAGAAATTAAAAATGATTAATTTATATTACAATTAAAACACTATATTTTTTCGCTAAATAAATAACTGACGTAGAAGGCAGAGTTCACTCTAAAAAGGAACGGTCAGTGAGAAGTAATATACGTAGTATATAGTATATGGACAGTCAACTGTTTGGCCTGATGAGAGAACGCGCCACAAACAAGAAATATCTAACCTTGTAACCAAATACTGTTAAATTTTCTTGACATATCATATCACCCAACCGTTCTCTATTTATTGGACTATAATTGATCAAACGCAATAAAAATTTCTTTCTGCCGCAATATGAGAGAATAGATGAATGAAAAGTACATGAATCCAACTGGCAGTCGGTTGTTGTGTCATCCAAATCTCCCCAGAAGACAACAGGCTTCCATCGACTACTTTGAACATGGTAGTTCTACTAATCAACAAATAATATTATTGTGCCTTATTAGAACGATTGAACGTCGGAAACGAACTTAGGCCTTTCACTTGTATATGAGAGAGTCGCATCATAGGCGCCAGTATCTTGACATTTGATCATAATATGTATACTCGCATTCTTTATTACTCCGTTCAATTTTATTTCGTATTAATTGATAGTGTACATGTTTTTGAGACCGTTATAAAATAATAATGTGTAAAGATTGTAAATATGTATATTCGAGAACAATTGGGATAATTTGAAGTTGGGCAGCATTTTGGAGTTTTTTAAGGTAAAAAAAGTGTTTTTTGCGAATTTTGATACATTATCGATGATGTAGGGTAATTCTGTTTCGTCACTTATTTAGTTTATAAATTTTAGACCCGTTTTTCCGAGAACTACTTTTCGAAAGTCCGTGTTCATTGTCATTTCAAAACGACTTGACCGATTAGAGCTAAAACAACGAATACGTTTATTGATAATAATTTCGATTTTTTAAATCAGACTGAAGTGTAGATTTTTTCTTTTTTTAGTTTTCGCCATTTTGTCAAAAATCAAGGTTTTGACTACCCTTCGATAATTACGTGTATTCATCAAAAAAATAGCGTTTTCAAGAAAATCCAAAACTTTTCAAGATTAATCGTCGATTATTGATTATTATTTAACTCTGTAAAAGTCCGTTTTTTGTATATTAAATAAAAAGGCGCTTAAAAGGAAAAAATCACAAAATAACACATTTTTTCTGCCTTGTAAGTGGATATAACATTTCAAAGTGAAAACAGAATATCAAGCGTCTTTACCACTTGAATGAGGGATCCACACACTCCCTTATACCGATTTTATTTAGAACATTTTTTAAAAGAAGGGGGAGCGAGCAGAAAATTGCCGAATCCAACGCGCTCTATATACATATGTAGATGTAACATGAAATTTATATGACAGTAACTTTTTCAGAAACATTTCGATAAACATATGTATATATGTATGTATGTATTTTTCTTAACGCCTTCAAATGGCAAAAGTAATTTTTGTTCTGAAAACTATCTGTCGTCCATTTTTATAAGTAGCAAATCAAGTTTAAATATATGAAGGTAAATTAAAGTAAATTTTAGTAGTTATTGTATGTGTATGTACATAGGTATATACATATATTGCTTTTAATGTATTGTAAATTCTATTACTGTAAATATCGCTCCACAAAATTTAAAAGTTCATATACATACATACAAAATATATGATATACTATATGTACATATACATATGTATATACCATAATTATTTATGTATGTACATACCTACCCATAAAAACGCGTCAGTAATATCAAGTCGGCGCTTTAAAAGTTCAAGAGTTTGCTCATGCCATAATTAACTAAATAACAGTTTTACGAAAAATAAAACTGGTCGAAATCGAGATTTCAAGCGTCTTATGATTCACACAACAGCGAACAGAATCGATACCAGTTCGAAAGAAAAAATATTTAATTAATTAAAAGCGCTTATTTTTCGATAAAATCATGTACCTACATATTTTCGTTTTTATGTATGTATATATGTATGTTGTTTTCGCTATTATAAAAGCAAATAAAATTTTGACTAGAACTTCATACATACTATGTATGTATCTATTCATGGACACACGATAGTTATGCATCTGCAAAACTGTGTAAATGTGTGTGTATTGACTTATGAATTGTTATTGTAGCACAATAGTTAAAAGTGAATGTTATACGTTCGTAATAACATACATATGTACATGGCGCATACTTTCCTAGATGTATACTTCCAGGGTTATTTTACAGGGCCGCTTTAGTGTGAAGAATTGAAAATAAGGGCCCAAAAACCTTTTAAATTAAATTTATAAGTAAATCTTTATAAACCTTGTTAATTCTTGTGCGTACATATTTGAAGTTATGCTAGTATAAGTCATTATAGTTGATTGAGATATCTTATAAATGTAAATAATACCAGATAAATTATCCTAATGACTAAAGGAATGACCGCCAAGGGCCTACAGTCTTTGCCATGCAACAGCATCACAGCTTGTGTAGTTATGACGGACCGATTCGATTTCACCTGTTAATATTTCAAAGAATTTTGACAGTTGGAATAAAAACATACTTAAGCCAACCGGTGACTTCACGAGAGTTACTCAATATATAATGAGAATCAAAACATATTTTGCTGTGTTAAAAAATATCTGCTGTTATTTCTTATTCACTTATACCGAATAAATACAGGAAATACGAAAGTCTCTCCGAACAAGTACAGGAAATATGAAAGTTACTAAAAGCATATACAACGAAGTTTCCGAAAGGACAGACAGACAGACCAGGGCGAGATGGAATACCTTAAGTACATGCAGGATCGTCAAGATCATGTGCAAGAGCCCCTTCGGAAAAATTACTTACTTCTTACCCACACGGTGTCGAAAGGACTGCTGAATGACTGTTGGCTTCTTGACAGGTCACAACCTACTGGTATCACATGCGAGCCGGATGGGCATAAGTGTTCACGATACCTACAGAAAGTGCAGAGTAGTTGATATGAGAGGGACACTGGAACACCTCCTTTGTCTGTCTGAACCTAATCCAACCTTATTGACTGAGATTGTTCCCTAAAAATTGGAGGTCAATGAAAACTTAATAATATAAAGCTGTTGTATTGAATTGTGGTGGATATACATAAATTAATTCTCCTTTAACTGAAAGGAAAAAACCACAAACACGGTGTTTAATTCCAAGAAGTCATTACCTTTAATTTCAAGAAAATGTTTCAAAATTTATTTTGTTTTTTTTTTTACAAAAAAAAACAGTTATGATATTTGGATCGTATTTGTTACTAGACTGATTTTCTTGTTGGTCTGTGAAGTTCAAAGCCGCTACTAAACGTTTTTTTTTTTTGCAGAAGAAGTTTTTAGATGCTTAAAATAAATTCGTATAAATTGATTTCAATTAAAAAACAAGTAAGGAAGGGCTAAGTTCGGGAGTCACCGAACATTTTATACTCTCGCATGATAAAGTGATAATCGAGATTTCAGGCGTGGTTGTGA
>NW_017537029.1:54957-90052 GCF_001853355.1 Bactrocera latifrons
TATATATAACCCTATATCTGACTCTTTTAGTTTTAGGACTTACAAACAACCGTTATGTGAACAAAACTATAATACTCTCTTTAGCAACTTTGTTGCGGGAGTATAATAATAGAGTAATTTTAAGTTGCAAAAAATGCATGTCATAAGCGCGCTACGAACCAAAAACTATATGCACTAAGCTTAACACAAGCTTCCGCAATTACCAGCTTTCAGCACCATTAAGTGACCGCCACTTCAAACTAAATGATCCATTTCCGAGAAAGGTTCACTGTCACCAACATAAAATCGCACGTATCACCCTTAAGGGATGTACGTATGTATGTATTTTACACATACACATATACGTATGTATGAATAGTCTACACATGCGTAAATGTTGACAGTTCGAGCTTAATGTTACTTTTTTCTATAATTGATTATCAATAGTTACATATGTACATATATTTAGTATAATCTTTCGTATATGTCAGAGTGTTATCTTGAGTTCTCACGAGCTGCTGCACTTAGTTTCCACAGTTGCAGTTAGTTCCGTACACTTCGACCGTTAATATGTTGTTTTATTTTTATTTGTAGTTGGGTATTTCTGATAAGACTCGCTTGCATCTAATGCTGACTAAAACGCTACGAATTGCATTCACAGAATTCAGTTTCAGCAGATAAACATATGTATGTACAAATATACAAATATAAATGTGTGTGTGTGTGTCAACCAACCACTTGTTGTTACAATTGGTCTATATTATGTATATTTGTATGTATGTACATATATTTAGAAGGCACCTGCGCATTTTCGTTGCTCCGCTTTTGCTGAACCGGTCCTGCGGGGCTTTTTGCTTTAAATTTCGCTTCAATCACTGAAGTCTTTTCAGTTGATAAACGCTCGTGCTTTAGTTAACTCGAACAGTGGTGAACAGTAGTGCCGCGAGCTCACTCGTTTTGTTCTGTATAAATATATTTATATACAATTATTATAGTGCTAATAGGTTTTATTGCCATTTATTGTTGTGCGGCAGTTTTAATTGAATTTGTTGCTCATAAAATTTACTTAGAATTACAAAGTGTAAAGAAGTGCAAACATATACAAAGTTAAATTTTGGTGAGTGAGCTGAAAAGGAAATTTTCATATCTTTCATAMAAAAAAAAAAAAAAAAAATAAAATTAATAAAACAAATAGAAAAAATATAGTTTTTTATTACAAAATTTCTTAATAAATATTCATAAAAAAATTCTTAATAAATAGTTTTTCAATAACTGTTCTTTAAAACATTTTTATTGTTAGATATTTCTGATGCATTTGTTTTAATAATTTATTAATTTAAAAATTTTGCATAAATAAGCCAAAAAATTCTAGTTTTGTGCCTTTTCCATTAATCGTGTGCTACAATCCCGTATACATACAAATTTATAAGTGCATATACCCAATGTAAAGATGTATTTGTGAACTGGCTAATAAGTGCATTAACACAAATTCTTTTGCTTTACTATGTTATGTTATGCTAACTATAATACTGTTAGTTCATATTCAAGCTAAAATATACATACATACATATATACGCATTCACTTACCATTTACCAGCAAAAATTTACTTTATTAATGCTTATTCTTTTAATTACCTGTCGATTCGATACACAAATAACAAGGCTAACATTATTTCGTATAAGCTTTCATAGTATATTTGCATAAATCGCATAATATATATGTACATAAGCACATAGGTAAAGTATGTACGTATGTATGTCTCAAATATTTACATTGAATCTTTGCCAATGGGTTTCGGAGCGCATAAGTCAGGGGCGTAGCACGCAGAAAAAGAAACATAGAAACTTCCACGGTACAATTAGGTTCATTTGTTATTAATTATTTACGTTTTCTTTATAAAATCAGCAGTTTAAAGTACATATGTACAAATCTGGTGTTATAACACTGTGGAACAATTTTGGGATTATTGTCTGGGGGGTAAGAAATTCCAAGTCAGGGTGATGGTACTAGGTCAGTATAGTAAAACCCTCAAAGGGTTTGGCGTATGTGTCAGTTTTTTTTATTGACCTTGTAAATTTTTTCCTTATCTTGATGTTTTGCTTAGTTGTAAAAAAAAAAGACCGAGAATGCTCTTAACATCCCTGCGACAGAAACATCGTAAGCCTTCTATTACTTCTTTGATTGCCTGCCATGCATTCAATTCAGCGTCAATCAAAATATTGTTGAATGCGTCACTTTTAATCAGCTTTCGTATATCTGGACGCCTGATTGGAAAAAATTAATTTGTTAAGATGGAAAACTATGGTAAATAAGGAAAAAATTTAAAAGGTCAATAAAAAAAACTGACCTCTTGAGGGTTTTACGATACTGACCTAGTACCATCACCCTGACTTGGATCAATGTTTTTGCGTATTTGGGCAGTTTAAATACATTTTAAAGTAATATACTAAAATTTTGAAGATCAATCAGCATATCTTTGAATAGGTTTGGCTCAAAACTGTATTTTCCAACTATTATTATTATATTTCTTCGAATTATATTTCTTCGAACAATGACCAACCAGTTTTTCGATTGGCAAATGTAATTTTGGCGGGCTAAAAATCATCTCATTTTTAAACAAAATCCAATATTTTTTAAGCTGGTGATGTTGGTGTGTAAATAAGTAATTGAAAATCTTGTAAAAATGTACAATATTGATCTAACGTTTTGAGCAGGATTTTGAACTTTCTGTTATCAATTTAGCTACTGATTCAAACAGTGTTGGATTTTTTTGAAATAACAGCCCTTGGCCGGGTAAAACCTAGTTAAATTACCTTAACGTAGACTCGTCTGTTTTCTTGCCTATTTTTAGGCGCTTAAGCCGATACACTTCTGATATGGTGCAAATAATTGAGAACTCATTAAGGGGTCAGTAAGGTGATATGGCTCGTTTTTTGACAATTTTTTCATACAAATTTTTATTCTTCAATAGAAATTTTCACATATCATGAGGTACATATATCGTGGAGTTTAAAAGCTAATTTTTTTTGCAATTTTTTGATGACATTTGTCGGAGAAATGGCTAGCTGAATGAGATGCGTTTTTTTACTGGCGGGCACGATTTCTCTTGTTTGGATCATCTGAAACACCAATACCCAATTTATTCATAAATGTACGTGAATGGTTATCGTCCCTACTAGAATCTCGAAAAAATGTTGTTAAATAAAAAAGTAATTAACGTTTCTTTTTTTAATTTTTCCCCATCTTTTTTTACTTAAATTTTGTCATAGCATTGTCAATAAATTATAAAAAATTATGAATTTAGTGGGGACGATAGCCAGGCGTTTTGTGAACATTAAAAAAAACTAAGCAAATCGGTTTAGTAGTTCGACCGGAATCATGTCCGCCAGTTTAAAAAAGGGTGTTTTGAAAAAAAAAACACGTTTAAAGTTTGAGGTGTGCACTCCGAGCACTCCGAACGTCGAGGGGTATTATTAGTTTTGGGCCTTTTTCGAAACCTTCCAATAGTAAAGTGGGTTTMTACATTAATTGTAAGGGTGTAAGGGAACCGAAAATGCAAAAAAAAAAAAATTTTTTTTAAAGATCGCCCTACTGACCTATTTATAATTATTTATTAATGATTTATGATTACATATAAAGGTTAACTGTAATTTTTAATTTTTAGTTTTAGTATAGAATTGGTTATGGAAGACTATTTGGCGTGAAAAATTACTATGTTTAAAGAAATTATTTGGATTACTTTATCATTCTATTGTGGTATATTACAATAAAAGTGAATATTTTGTCTTGATTTTATTTTGCTTATTATATATGTATATACATTAATTTATTTATATATAAATAGTTATGAATGAAATTTATGATTACCAGACACCATAAGCAAAAATAAATAGATTGTTAAGTTTGAGACTTCACTTTAATGCATTTTTTTATTTTCCCAAATCAACATTTATTATATTGAATGTAATCATATGTAAAATATTAAAGCATTAGAGATAAAAACCGGTTGAGAGATTATCTCGCTTTAAAGAAAAAATAAATAATAATAATGAGTTATCTGTAGTAATCGGCTTAGTTGAGTAGTAGTACCTATTAATATACTCATAAATACCAACATATAATATAAATCGATACAATATTTGTATAAATTAATAAAAACTAGTATTTATTTTAAATATGGAACACCTGCATTATTTACAAACACATCCATTACTGTGACTGCTTTTACTTAACATATTTCTTCCTCTTCTATTTCTCTATTAAGAAGAAAAAAATCACTAAAAATTTAACAAGTGCTCTTCAATAAAATGAATAATAATTTGGAAAATTTGGTGAAGGGTATTTCTGATATAAATATGGATAAGCTTGATCCTAACGTGTCGGTAAGTTGTGTATAGAGATTTTCAAAATAGTATTTGCATTATTAATTGGAAACTATCTTTAACTACAATTATACCAAAAAATATGGTTTTATGAAAAATAATTTATTAACCCTTAGATCGACATGGAGGCACCCGAGTTCAAAGATTTTGCTAAAACGATGGTTGATTATATCGCCGATTATTTGGAGAATATACGCGATAGGTAAGCAAAGCAGAATAAAGAGAAAAAAGTTGATCACTCAGCAGTGTCAAAAATCGGCGCAAATGAATATACACCGGTATAGAACTTGTAGCTCCATTTTTAAGAAAATAAACATACATGTAAGGGATTTCATTAACATAATTATTGATAGAGCTAATAAAAAATGTAGAAAGTCCATTTAAGAGAGAGCCACTATCTCTGGAATGTGCTATCTCATGAAATCTTATCATTGCTTAACACAAGTCAAGCCACTTACAATTTAGAGTAAAGTCTCTATATAGCATACATATGTACATATTTCTACATAACTGTATTATAATAATGAATGCATACTTAAGATTACAATTTGTGTTTAATTTTACAAAATTGAAGACGGGATAAGTTGAAATAAACTAATAGCATTGGATTCTAGCCATTAATTTAATAAATTTGAAAATTTTGTTTATATAAGGATTTGCTTAATTTTCCAGAAATACTGAATACTGAGTAATGAAAGTGAGAAATATGTATATATGTGCGATTGCAACTTTATAAAAAAACTTACTATAGAAGGTGATGCTAGCTCTTAAGATTAAGTGCTCAAATGCCGTTAATAGCGGTAGAAAGCAAATCAGCTGATTTATTCTTCAAAATTTGTTGTACAATGTTAAAAATATGCACCAAAAGAAAACATTTTGTCGGAGCATAGTGAAATTTTACATTTTTTCGCTTCAAACTATAGATTTATCAAAAAAATGTTTTATTTCAATTGCAATTGCATAATTCTGAACCGATATACATACATATGTATGTTGCTGATCGATAATTTTGTCTTTAGCATAAAATCGTTTACTTTTTTGCTTTGATTATATTATATTTAAAATAAAAAAGCAAAAGAATACATATAATTATGCAAATGTGCTTTTTTTCTAATATTAAAATTAATTAAAAAAATAATTTTTAAAAAAAAAAAAAAAACGTTATTTATACACATGACATTTTTTTCTGTAATACTGTAATTTAAATAAAAAAAACATATTTAAATGCTTACAAATTTTACATCCAACTTGTACATACAGAAACTTTTTTACCAACCAAATTGGGTATTACTTAGTTAATACAATTGTTGTATGCACATACTGGTAAAATATATGTATGTACATATGTATGTATATATGTATGTATATATATGAATATGTATATACAAATTTGAATTTTAATTCAGTTACGCTCCATTCCATCAATAATTCTCACTTTCAAATACCGACATTGAAATACAAAAATAATAAAAATATACTAAGCAAAAGCACAAAATCACGAAAAAGCATTCGGTACATTTTCTCAGTCACGCCTAAAGGTCAAACCGAATGACTGGTTCCGCACTTTCATTTCTTATTGCAATATAATTAGCATTTAAGCCTTCAGTTACAAAACTAAGAAAAACGACCAGCCAAATGACTGAGTAAAGCTGGCAGCAAACACGTGTGCTTGTTCTTCAATGAAACTCGGTGAATGTATATACATACTTCATATTTATATATTATATTCAATGTGAACCTATGAGCATAACTGCTATATGTGCTGTTAATCTTAGCTTCAAATAATTAGCTAACCTTGTAATTATATAACTAATTAAAAGTGAAATAATAATGCGAACGGCATTAGGCTGCATTCATTGCATTGTCGCGTTCTTTATTGTTTTACGGTTGAATTTTACTATTACGGCAATATTTAACAAATAAATTGTAATCTGTCTGATACTATTTTGAATAGATTAGATGATTTTTGAAAGCTTGGTTTTCAAAACTCCCTTGTTAGTGATAAATTTCGACATTAGTGTTCTGGTCTGTCACTTTTGACGGATATCCTGCTAAGCTCTGTTTACCGTTTTGACAGCTTTAACATATAACCATAATTTAGTACTTCGTCTCTTAAGTTTTTCAGATCTTAAAAAAAAAAAAAAATAATAATAATATTTCGTGGTTTTGACAAATTTCTTCGTGAGTTGTCCGGCTGTTCTACCGTTTTTTATAGCTGTAATCCTTCGTGACTAAGAAAAATTCAAAATATGCAGTGATTTTTTTTTTTTTTTTTGAAGATCATCCTTACTCGGAATTCTTTAACTTATGTACAAATTATGTTCTGTAAATAAAATAGAAATATTTAACATTTTTAAATAATTTCAGACGTGTTCTTTCCGATGTAAAACCCGGTTATTTGCGACCACTCATTCCCGATGCTGCACCGGAGACACCAGAAAGTTGGGAGGATGTTATGAAGGATATTGAGCGGGTTATAATGCCTGGCGTCACACACTGGCATAGTCCCAAGTTCCATGCATACTTTCCAACAGCCAACTCATATCCAGCCATTGTAGCAGATATGTTAAGTGGTGCTATAGCATGCATTGGTTTCTCTTGGGTATGTTGTTTGACAATATTCTCAATTGTTAAATTCGAAAAATAACAATTTTTTTTTAAAGATTGCCAGTCCCGCATGTACCGAGTTGGAAGTAGTCATGTTGGATTGGTTGGGAAAAATGATTGGTTTGCCCAATGAGTTCTTGGCCTGCTCGGGTGGAAAAGGCGGTGGTGTGATACAAGGAACAGCCAGCGAAGCAACTCTTGTGGCACTTTTGGGTGCTAAAGCTAAGAAAATCGAAGAGATTAAAAAACTGCACCCAGACTGGAGTGAAAATACAATAATTTCTAAATTGGTTGGCTACAGCTCTTCACAGGCGCATTCGTCGGTTGAGCGTGCTGGTTTACTTGGTGGTGTTAAATTGCGTGGCGTCCCAGCTGATAAAGACAATCGACTTCGTGGTGAAGCTTTAGAAGCGGCAATTAAAAAGGATTTGGAGGACGGACTTATACCATTCTATGTACGTAGAAGTAAAATACATTGGTTAAGGAATTTAAAAATATAATTATTATATTTTTCTTTAGCGAAGTTTACTTTTTATAATTTATGAAAAAATTATTTGAGTATATTTGTCATATGAGTTCGAAAATTGTTTTTTACATTACAACAATTTTTAGAGCTAGCCATTAGAAAACGCTAGTAACCATACTTTTTCGAATACCAGAAATTTAATTTTGCTATTTTTTTCAATTTAAATATTAAAATTGAGTAGCTTATAATTTACAGCTATAAAGTCTTTTAAAAAATGTTTGAAATAATTCAAATTTTGAACTTTTCTTAATATAACGAGTAGTTGTGTTTGTTATGAGAATACTTTTTACTTTCTTTAAGCAAATTTAAGTACATACATACATATATGTCTATGCCAATTTTTTATAAGAATATTTACGCTCCAGTAATTTCGAATAAATTTCTAATATATTTTTTATGTCTATTTGTAGGCTGTCGTCACTTTGGGCACTACTAATTCATGTGCTTTCGATTACTTAGACGAATGTGGCCCTGTTGGCAACAAGTACGGCGTTTGGATACATGTGGATGCTGCTTATGCGGGTGCCGCTTTCATTTGCCCCGAATATCGTCATCTGATGAAAGGCATCGAAACAGCAGACTCGTTTAATTTTAATCCACACAAATGGATGTTGGTGAATTTCGACTGCAGCGCTATGTGGCTCAAAGATCCCAGTTGGGTGGTGAATGCTTTCAATGTGGACCCATTGTATTTGAAGCATGACATGCAGGGTTCAGCACCCGACTACCGACACTGGCAAATTCCATTAGGTCGTCGTTTCCGTGCTTTGAAATTGTGGTTTGTACTACGTTTGTATGGCGTTCAAAATCTACAAGCACACATAAGACGTCACTGTGGCTATGCTACACAGTTTGCTGACCTCTGCAGGGCTGATAATCGTTTTGAAATCGTTGGTGATGTAAATATGGGTTTGGTTTGTTTCCGTTTAAAGGGTGCTAATGACAAGAGTGAGAAACTTTTGAGACTTATTAACGGACGCGGTAACATACATATGGTGCCGAGTAAAATAAATGATGTATACTTTTTGCGTATGGCTGTTTGCTCCAGATTCACCAAGCCAGAGGATATGGAGTATTCTTGGCATGAAGTTAGTGAAGCTGCCAATGACATCTGCAAGGAGTAAAAACAATAAAACCATTCGTATTAAAAATGAAGACTTAAAACATAAAGAAAGAAAATGACTCATTTAGGGAACGAACCTGAAGTTGTACTTCAATTGGTTCTATGACAACGAATGCCTGCTAACATTCTCTCTACTATATATATTCCATTAGTATATAAATGCTTAAATATATTATTGTTGTTGATATTATAGCCAAATACTATTTACTTAATGCTTTTAACAGTTTTGCATTGTTGTTGTGTGTTATATGCTAATAAGTAAGCTATTTATAAGCTTTAAATCGAAGTTAATGTTATTAAATCGTAATTAAAAAAATATCACATAGGTCATTTCATTTCTTTGACTTTAATTAAATAGCCTCGTGTTTGTTGTAATGATCGATTATGCGTTGCGCCTCTCTAATACCACTCTTGTGCGCACCATCTACAGTACCAAAGCCTTCTACTATGGTTGCATCGCCAGCAAAGAGTAGACTTGACATGGGCCCCACCGGCTCGGCCAGTGTTAAAACGTCATTTATTGTGCTACCAGTGGAAAAATAAGGACGACCACCCAAATAGCATGCCAGTGAACTCCAATTAGAACGCAAGATCGTAGTAGGATAAGGAATATTTTGATTTTTCAACAATGTACGCAATAGATTTGTAATTTCGGTTAGCACTTCCAGATCTGGTAATTTTTCAATTTTTTCGTAAAATTCACCACCAATAATTACTTCCACCACTCTATTGCTTTTTGGTAATTTCGATATCTCGACTACTTGCTTCGTCCATGTCATATCGGAATTAGTGCCATCAGCTTGCCATAATGGCCGCAAACTACTCTTCAGCCAGCTGTCTATATTTCCCTCGTATTCAAAATAAATTTTTACTGGACTACCGAAACCAAGTTTTTTTATAGAATTTATTTTGTTGCTTGGTAATGACGGTCGGAACATATTTTCAGAAAATATTTTAAGTACACCCAATGGCACCGTGCAAATTATGTGATCTGCGCGAAATACATCACCATCTAAGCAAGCAACACGTTTTCCACCAATTTCTGGTGGTATATACCAATTGATTTCACCAACCGGCTTGCCAATCTTCAATTGCGTATTGCAGAGATTTTTTGTCAAAACACTTAATATGTTGTCTAAGCCAGTAGGTATGTAAATGTAGTTGCCAAAATTTACACCATTTTTCAACTTTGTTATATGTTCAATATTAACATATTCCAGCGAGCAACCTAAAAGGCTGCCAAACTCTTTGATTAGTGAATTGAATATTTCATTGGCAGTTTTCCGTTCATCTCCATTAAAAACTGATGTCACCAATCTTGATTTTTCAGCTTGAAAATATGTGTGTAAATTATTCAGGTCATCCATAGCGCCAGTTCTGTATTTTTCATCCAGCTGAATATGTGAACAAAGCCGCTTGTATAGTCTATCTATTAACTCGGGCAGTTTCCGATCAACTTTTTCTCCAAATGCATTTATATACAGTTTGTCTTTGTTTGGTATTACTTTTTTCGGTAGTCCTCTCATGCTTTGCAGTATGTTGTAGACCGTATCATCTTTTGCGTTTATGGGCACAAATTTCGCGCCCAACTCGCAGTAAGCATCACCGAATTGCTTGGAAATTATGCGTCCACCATAACGATCAGTAGCCTCTAGTACTATTGTTTGTTTGAAACCATTTTTCATTAAATGATTCGCAGCCGACAGACCGGCAAGTCCTGCGCCAATAACGACTACGGCAACCTCATTTCTGGGTTTATTCAAAATGTTTGTTGGATATGTGGTTTTGAACGTATTATTAACTAGGTTTGTACCGTGTAGTTTTCGTCCCACACAACGAATGCTGAAAAATTTGTGTTCAGTAAACATTAGAAAAACTAAATACAAGGCTCTAGAAATTAAATGTCAACTGGTCTTACTATCTCATTGCACTTCCTTTATTTGCCGTAATTTAAATTTTTAAGATGGTTATTAAAAAAAACTCTTTTTTGTAGTTTCAAATGGAAATTTATTTTCACTAAAATGTTTGACTTGAAATAGCGACCGAAATATTTTTTATATTTTGTTATTATTTGCTGTTATTACCAGATGTTTATTTTCTTAGCAATTTAGGGTATTTGGCAAATATATCAGCTGGGTAACATGGCGCTGCCACCCTTGACTATGAGTTCGGAAACAGTCACGTCTAAAAATAAATTGTATTTTCTACAAAAGTATGCTACACCAAAAAAGTGTTAAATAAATAATATACATTGAAAAGTGCTGCATATATTTAAAATTTATTAAAAATGGATAACATATAATATTTTGTATTCAGTATTTGTTTTGTGATACTGTAACTTTCATAAATAAACATATTTTTATGTTTAACACTACCGTGATAATAAATTATTATTTTTTCAATAATTTATCATCTACCGATATAAATAAATATGATTGTAAAATTGATGGTAAGTAAATTGGTCAGGTGATAATCAGAAACTCTATTATTAAGGTGAAAGGAAATACATAAATGTTTGTAATTTCTAGTAAAATAATCTTTTTTATATAATTTCTTCAATTAATTGAATAATTGAATATTACCTAAATTTAAAGACTGCCGCTTCCTTAAAATTTGCAAACAAATTTCGTTTATAGTCCTTTCGCATTTGGCAATGCTATCGGGTATTTCCAGTTCTTCCTGCATCACACTCATTTCATTCAGTTAATTTTGAATTTCAGTCCAGGCAAAATTAACGTCTTCATCTTTAGTATCCATTCTAAAACAAACGATGCCAAGTGATGCAATTATCAGCTAAAATATATTTTTCGAAATGCGCCGATAGTTTCAGATGGTGTCGTAAATGCCTACGTCAAGTTTAAGACTTTAAGTGCCCGAAAACGTATACCCACCGATATTTGCCAATTGCGGAAGCCAAGCAAGTCATGCTTATTAGTTTTCTCATTGTTTTCTAAGGAGAGGCGGTTCACTTGAAGAGTTTCCATAAGTTTTCTAGCATCTTTCAGCCTAATTACTGCACAATCGTAATTGACCATCAGTAATTTATGCAAATTTATATTGAGGGTATCTATACACATAGTTATACACATTGTGTGTATTACTCCTCGGGATAAATCTTCTCTTACCGCTGCTTCCAACTGTTGTGCGGCCAGAATCCGTTGTAGTTTACGTGAGTATCTGCCTGCGAAGGCCTAACCTCACGGTGCTTTCTATTGCTAGAAGCACGTAGATCAATACAATGCGTATTTATGCATCAGCGCCCCAAAGCATAAATGCATTTTGCCCTTATACCTTGGTTCCAATTGGTTCGGGTGGATAGGGACACCCTAGTCACCTTGGTCGGGTTCGAGGCCCATCTAAAACCTCTGCCATACTCTGGGTCCGGCACCCGGCCGCATGCAACTAATGCCCTTCCTGCATTTAGGTACAAACCACAATCTCCACAAGGGGCCAAACCCAATGAGCAGATTGGAGTTACCTCCATGGGCTATCTGCTCCTGGTGGTACCAGGTTATGGTCTTTGGTGTGGCTTTGTAGCTTTTGCTACTACCAGTTGAGTCCCCAAAAACTCAATGACTGGTGACATTTGTCGCTGTGACAAATGCTTTATATTTTGTGATATAAACATGCACAAAGCTTAGAATTTGACTTCCAGCAGAATATTATAGCACTTTTCTGACTTAGATCATGTTGACATTTAAACCAAGACCTGTAAATGTCAGACATAGTGCATGTGGTTTTTAGTCGCCTCTTACGACAGGCATGCATTGCCGCGGGTATATTCGGTTTTCCCTTGAACCCAGAGGGTCCCCCCCACCCGCAGAGGGAGTGTTGTGCGCACAGTACAAAATCATCTGCAGTGGGGAGCAATTGGATCGGCAAACAGGCAAATTTGCCTGACTTTTCTATAGAACTATTACTCTGGTCGCTGGAATATGCAGTTAATTTGGTTCCGATAATACTTTAGCTTATTTCCAATCGTTTTGTCATTCCTTGCACCATTTGCTCACGCGCTGATCTCACAGCAAGTAAAATTGAACCCTGAATTGCAAATGCAGAGGTAATCTAAGAAATTTAGGAAATCCAAAACGACTACTTCAAGTTCAGTGCAGACTGGACGGCAATCCTGTGGAAAATATTTGTGAATTAGCACCTATGGTGATCCAACCATATTATATAACAGACTCAACAAATTTAAACCCAGTATGCCAAGGCCAGCTATGAGTAACTCTCCGATAATAGATCCCATAGATTAGCCAGATAGATTGTAAGTATGAAAATGTGGTGACTGCCAATGTGTTAAAGCTGGCATTAAAATATTTCAATGTCATTCAATACATCCTGCCAATTTCCAGCCTGTTCTGGCATTTCATCGGGTATTGCGTGAATTATCGAAAACGGCTCGACTGATGACAGTACATTGCTAATTATAAAAAGAATTTAAGTACTTATTGATGAAAAGCTCATTATTTCTTGGTTAAAATTACTTAAATCCTTTACGATGAGATTTCCTAATCCTTTCATACAATTGCATAAATAGACCATTTTTGTGTTAGTACTTAAAGTGCGAAAGAGAGATAAAGTGTTTCAGTTTTAATATTCACTATATCGCAAGCAGAGTTTTAAGCAAAAAATAGTTTACTTCGCCCTTGCAGTGAAGATCTTTACCCAAAACTTTTTTCCAATACAAAAAGGTTAAGTCTCGATTTTAGAAGATTATTTCAAGTTCTATACTTTATATTTGAATGTTACTAAAATTTTGTTTATTTAACATATTGTTATATAGTATATATTATATATTTCTTAAATAGCCGATTAGCAAATCTATTGCACTATTTTCAAAATCACGGAATTCATTAAAGTCCATATTAGGTGTTAAAATTGTGATTTACTTTAGTGTTATTTAAAATACCTCAAAATCGCTGTTGAGAACTAGACGACTAAACGACACAAATACATGAGCGAAATATAGGTGATGCTGGAATATTGTATTGTGTAATATTTATTTTATACAAAAAATATTTATAAGCATAATTGTAATATGTGTATTTTTGTACAAATTCACCCACCCTGTTGGGATTTTTTAGTAACATATATACACGGTGATTCGAAAACGTTTTTAACTTATCATCAACATCAGTTGATTAAAAATAAAAGAAAAATGTGACGAAACATCACGTGATGATTTTTTTCATTTGACACACTTCTGACTATTCTTAAACCATAACAACCTGAATCGGAATTTTTTCTTGCGAACTCAACGACTAAATTTTACTGAAATTACGAACTTATATATTTTCCTATCCAGCGCAGAAACGATTCAAAGTATCAAAATATGGCGTATATAGTAGCTAGGTGAAGATCTGGACCGATTGCATCATCTTTTGATATTACTTAAGTATGTATAGTCATGATCATGCTTGCAAGCAATTTTATGTGGATAACTGACACACAGAACGTTATATATGTCTAAGGAAAGTCCGAAAATATTTTTGTTACTTATATAGAAGAAGTATTGACTCGAATTTTACCGTTTTTTTACACGTGCACTTATTCAGTACTTATATGGGTGATTGAAAACGTATTGTCCGATTTCGTAAATTTTTGAGATGTGAAATGGAATACCTGAAATATTTGTGTCGACTTTTATTCTTAACCTTCATTGGTTTTTCATTTATATGCCACAAAGTGAAAGAACTATGGAATTCAAAATTGTGATATACGGGAAGTCCGTAATAAAGTTGAATGCTGATTTATATGAAATCAAAAAAAAAAAAAAAATTATTGATTTTTAGAACTCGGAAAAAACGTATTTTTTTGTGACAAACTCGGGTTTTTTGTTATTGTAATCGTTACCTTTTAAGCGATCGTCTCAATGTGACTTTTTGAAAAATCACTGATTTTTCGATGTTTTTTTAAATGTTGAAATTAACTAATCGGTTTGGGTTTTTATAAATAAATACGTTCATGACGAATACAAAACGATATTTTTTATTTTTGTTTAATTAATAGTTAAATAAAGTGTTGAAGCGACGCAAAAAAAAAAAGGTCCTGTACGATGTCCACGATTGCGGCTGCAATTTTGATCTAAATTTGATTTTCACTCTCAAAGGAAGAGTTTTGAAGATATCTAGTTCCAATTTTCTTTGAAATTTGACAAAAAGTATCGAATTTGGAAAAATACGTTTAAAGATTAGAGTCGCTATGTTCCCCACTCTGTTCCCTTTTTACAATAAACGCTTTAGTGACCGTAATAATTTTAACTTCGACTTCAAAATTTTATGAGAATATTTATTAGAGTATATACCATCCCATAGTGCAAGAAAATTTTCAAAAATTTCACATTGAGACGATCCCTTAAGTTTTTTATATAAATAACATTCAAAATTTCCAAAAGTTCGGTGTAGCAGTGAGGGCCATCGACTTTGAAAAAGGAAAAATTTTGAAAGCTGAAAAAAAATGTTCAAAAGATATTTATACAAATACTCATAACTTCGACACGAAATTTAGATATAACATCCTTGAAATATTCTTATTTCTTTCTTTATTGGTGTAAATACCGCTTACGCAGTTATAGCCGAGTTTACAACAGCGCGCCAGTCGTTTCTTCTTTTTGCAATTTTACGCCAATTCGACATACCAAGTGCAGCCAGGACCTTCTCCAGCTGATCCTGAGTGGAGGTCTTCCCCTTCTTCTGCTTCCCCCGGCGAGTACTGCGTCGAATACTTCTAGAGCTGGAACGTTTTCATCCATTCTTCCGCAGAACCTTCCTCGAAAACTCGTAACGTCGACTCATCAGATGTAGTCATCGTTCATGGCTTTGCACCATATAGCAGGACGGTAATAATGAGTGACTTATAAAGTTTTGTCTTTGTTCGTCGAGAGAGGTTGTTTTATTATTCATTTCATCGGGGGTGTTTTATACGTGGGTAGATACTTTTCGCCTTGCCACTTTAGCTCGCCTTCAAACGGATGTTTTTTGGCTACCCAGAGGATACTTGGTCTAAGACCGGAAGTCGTGAGCTGCTTGAGCCATATGTAAAATAATTATTTCTGGCCACTCCCAAGTGAATGGGGATCAGAGAACGTTCCTCACCTGGTGAACTTCTACACATGGCTCCATCCACTGAAATATTGTGAATACATTTAAGCAAATAAATTCAAAAAAATTAAATACCTACGAGTAAACTATAGAATCTTTTTTAGTTTCGAGTTTTTCTACTGATGCTGAGAGATTTTGAATTCATTCATTTGAACTTGATGGATTGATTATTTTAAAAAAAGATTTAGGTATTTCTATACTTGTTTTTTGTTATTTCTTTTATTTTAAGCAAACTAACGAAATAGCCGTTTTTTAATTTTAATGTTTCACAACTTTTGATGGTAACGTTATATTATAATATCTATAGATCGTTTTTCATATTCAAGGCTGTTGATCAAAAGTATTCCATTCGCTTCTCAAAGTATACATATACGTAATCAGATTTGCAACTGGTATTTTTCCGTATAACTTACATAAAGTTCACCATTTAGTAATATTTTTTTCTTCATCAAATAGGGTTTCATTGAAACATCTATCGAACTAATTGCCTAAGAGATGGTTTGAAGGTTAGGTCTAACTAAAATAATATATCGACACAGTGCCTTATCATAAAAATATTCTGTACATTTTAGTTGTGATATTTTACAGTTAATCATTTGTGATATTTCCCGTTTCATGATACTTAGGCGAAATATGTGATTTATAGACCATATCCCTATTTTTGGGCTAGTTAGTTTATACCTGGCATTGTATGGGAAGTAAGTTTTGCTAAACCAACTGAATTAATACATGAGTAGTGTATTCTAAAACCGAAACTCAAACAAGGCCACTTTTCCTTTATGGAATATTGTAATAATAAAATATCATATATCATATTTGACATATTTGATATCAAAAATATTCATACCTAACGCCACTTCTTATATGTATATCGAATATACCTATGTACATATGGAGAAATATTTAGACGATTACTGGTACACCTCCCATATCGTAAATTCATCGTGGTACTACAATCCATTTCTCAAGGGGAGGATTACTTATGACGAAAAGTGCGTCACATATGAAAACGTGAAACGAAAACAAAACAAAAAAAAGAAAAAATTCGAAAAATATATTTTTTGAGTATAATAATTTTAGTTTTTACAATCTTGGAGTTCACATCAGTTCAACACTTAATTACTTGCTATGCATACATAATGTATGTTTTCATAAATAAATACAAATATACATACATAAGTATGTGCAAGACAAATTTACCTATCTGTCGTCCATAATGTTTTATAAATTTCTGTTTACGTATAATTAATTGTGATACAAATTAAAATATAACTTCCTAGCTTAAGCTGCTTAGTAAAACCGAAAATATGTATATTATTGATTTCGAATAACAGTAATTATGCATGCGCGTAAGAGTAACAATAAAACAATATTTTTTTTTACTTTTACGTAAGTCCACGCACACACCCACATATACATTACCTTCGAAAGTTAGTAAATATTTGTATTTATGCACTCAAGAAGTTATATATGCGCATGCATATTTATTTACATACATACACATACACGCGTATTTGATGTTGTCAAATATGGGAAAAGAAAATAGTTCATTTTGAAGTGTTTTCATGCAGCCCCTTCGGGTCTAATGTGCTGCCCGTTCGGGGAAACCTTCCAGTGAGCTGCTGCTTTTCAAATTGCTGAATACGCGCTTGCAAAATTTTCAGCTGTCGACGTGCCGTCGATGAATTTGTGTTGCTGATGCTTAATGGCCGTTTGACGGTAGTGTTGGTAATGTTGTTGTTTTTTTCATTTGTTTTCGTATTTTACAAGCGAGCAAGTATACGCAACGTCTACTGCGACGGCGCTGGAAGCGTGCGTTTTCCATTGGTTTTGCGCTGGAGTAGCCTGGAGAATCGGAGAGTGACAATGATAAGATAATTTTGTGTTGTTGTTGTTGCTGTTATTATTATTTGTTTTACTCAAAATATCAATATGGCATTTATTTTCCCTCCTGCCACAAAAGGGGTGGAGTCTAAATATGGAAGGCATTTACAAACTGCACAGTCACACATACAAACACATGCATGTAATAAAGGCGAATGTGTGTGTGTGTGCATCGCTCATTTTTCCCGCCTTTGTGACACAATTTCTACTTGTTCTCTCTCTGCACTTTATTATTTACATAGACTGCACTTATGGTGCGTTGGTCGGTACGATTGCAAACCGGAAAGGTTATAACTTCCGATGACTTGGGAATAAGGTGTCGTACAGACTTGGCGGATAGCGGTTGTCAGTGTATACATATATGTACATTTATTGTATGTACATATATTCACACGTGTGTGTGTGTTTTTTTGTGTTAGAAAGCGGCAGTACACACGAAAAAAGCACTTAAAGTATATACAAATGTAACATCTATTGATACATACATACATACATTTACATATATACAAGCATATGCTCATATGAAAATAGTTGCGTATAGAGTATCTCATTTGTTTTCTCCTTTCTCCTGTGAATTCCATACATATGAACATGTATGTGTATGTGCCGCCGGGCAGACATTAATGCTGAAAAAAACATAATTTGTGCATTAGATGGCAAATGCGACAAATAGTGAGATATTTAAACGCTAACATAATGTGCCGACAAAAACTAAATCGCTGAAAAAGCTTAAATGCACAAAGCTGGCAAAGTCAGCAAATGTTACCTCGCACAAAATAAAGGCGCTTTGACGTATTCGCACTTGTTCGACAATTAAGGCGCAATGAAATGAGAATGATCATTGGTAGGAGTCAAATTTAAGGGGTACATAAGAACAAGCCCACGTTAATTATCACTCATTCACCGTTTTTTGAACACTGTGCCCTTGTCAAAAGATTTGCATGTGAAAAATCAATAATAATTTACTTCAATTCAATACAATAGAATATACGGTTACTTTATTAGTTTGGAATAAAACTTTTGTTATGATATCTTTATTTTATTTGTAGCAGTTATTTGTTCTCACAGGTACTGTAGGGTTAATACAATGCTGAGCTTTACCCAAAGTTCAAATATGTCAATTTAGTATGAAGAAAAATTACTATTTTCGGAATATAACGTTTCTGAAGGTTGACCATTAAGAGATTGCATAATTTAAAATCCCAATTGGGAAATATATATATATATATTTTTTCTTATTTTGATGGGTTGAGTCAAAAACCATTAAGTGTTCCGGATGATGATCGAGCCTTTCTCGTACAATAAACATTTTTTGGTTATAAAGGTTAAATAAAATATACAACTTGGATGGTATTTCGAAATTCAAAAAATGTTACTTACTGTTGTATTTTTTTTCACGATCTGGGAAAATACCTATTTTTTCTTGACAGACCGCATCCATATTTTCAGTACGACTATGAGTGAAAATGTCCTCTGTCAAGCGCACAACCCTAGGGAGGGATGTTTCACCTTCTCACTTAAGCTCGTTCTCTAACGGATGTTTTTTGGCTACTCAGAAGATACTTGGGCTAAGATCGGAAGTCGTGAGTTAGTTGAGCCATATATAAAATAACCGTTTCCCGCCACTACCAAGTGAATGCCTATCAAAGAACTTTCCTCGCTTGCGTGAACTTCTACACATGGTTTCATCCTCCAGAAGAATTATTACAAAAAAAATCCTGTTTAAACAAAGTCAATTAAAGCTTCTCAAGTTTTTCTTGAATTATCGTATTCTAAAGTGTAGCCGTGAACATCATCAGTTTTTTTTTTTAATTGCATTTTTACATAAAAAAATTTTTTGTAGAAAAAAAAATTTCCTACAAGTTTGTCATGAACATTTTTAATATAGCTCTTGTCATTTACGAGATATATACAAAAAGATGCGAATTTCATGGAAAAATCAGGTTTAGAGCCCCATACTACCTAATCGGTGTGAGTTTCGACTTTGTCGCAATGGGCACTTTTGCAGAGTGTTCATTTCTGAAGAATATGTGTCTAAAATCAAAGCGTTGCCATTAAATGCTCTGAGCTAAAAAAAATTTAAAGATAAAAAATTACGATTATCGTGTATGCAATGGAAAATTTGTACATGCTTTGGTCCAGTCCTTAATTCTAATATTTACAAATTTCGAGGGATTTTTTTAGGGTATTTCCAGGAAATTTCTTGGCAGGATTGAAAAAAATGAGTAGTTCAAAAAAAAAAAACAAAAAACACACACACACTATTATACAAGCACATTAAAGTTGGGAAAAGTATATGGTTTGGTACCACAAATTCTTTCAGCTCAAATTATTTTTATGAAGTCAATTATTTCCCACCTAAAATAAAATTGTAATTTTTTTATTTCGGTGATATGATTGTAAGTAAATAATTTGAAAAAAATAATACTTCTCATTAAAATATATCATAAATTCACATACATATAATTTTTGGTTTTGACATTACTAAATTTAGTGATTCCAGAATTATCGTTAATTATTGCTTTCCTTACTATTGAAATTAAATTATATATGTATGTGTAAGTATATCTATTCTATTTCATAATGCTAGTCACCAAACACGTGATTTTGAATTTGACGTATTATTTCTATCAGCCGTGCTTGTGTTTTCACGTAAGCATTATCCACTTCAATTTAAACGGCTTGAGATCAGAATTTAATTTTAGAAATTGCGCATAATGTTTTTGGCAGTCACTATATTTTTTTACCATGATATGTATAAATACATACTTAATCTGCATTTCTTTCTAAAATTATAAACAACATTAGATATAAATAAAAGATTTAAATTTCCATACACATTTTTTTTTTAATAAAAATTAAAAAAATTGTCATGAAAATACTCTGCCTCAAAAAACCGCAACAAAAAACTCAGTTATTTATAATATTAGTGGATTAACGGTTTTAACTCATTGGAAGTAATAAATTTATACATACATATACATGTATGTGTATCAACAAGACAATTAGACTCATATTTTTAGAGAAAACTGAAAATTACTTCGAAAGTAATTCTAATTTGACATTATCTGCGCCATTATTTAATGAACTCAAGTTGTTGTAATCTTATCGCCGATCAACTTCGAATGGGAGCACTTATATAAACATAGAAGCAGCGAAGCACAGTCGCGTCAACACATTTTATATACAAATAAAATGCAGTTGCGATCGGAAATTTATACTGTATCTACTAAAAATAATTTACTACTAAATAATGTTTTTTTTCTAATATAGTTTAAAATATGATAACGTATTGACCAAATTTTTGGTAGAATCTAGAAGTTTTAGATTTATGTCAAACATTGACTTAAAACAGTAAGAAAAATATTTAAAATTTTTGTTTTCAACTTTAATTTTATTTCCATACCTTATTTTTCCGTTACGTTTGAAGCTTTTGCAATAGGCTTCATTATTAGATAATCTCTTATTGACAAAATTAAAAACATTTTAAGTAATTTTGTGTGAGTACATACATATATGTATGTATGTAAGTCTTTTAGTAAATCGTGTATCCCATAAAATGCTCCTAAATATGGTTTGGTTGAGAGCATGAGTGGTTCCAGAAAAGTTTTATAAATGTTACATATGAGAAGGGTAGCGAATTTTTGAATTCAAAATGAAATTTTTACTTTTTCTGATATGTTTTTTATTCCAGTTCATGGGATTAATTTTTTAAGCACCTTTTTGGAATAACAAAATAAAATAAAATAATTTAAATTTTAATTCAATTATTTTTTAATGTTTAATTTGCAACCCTGCCAAAGAGAAATCTTAACACCAAAATTTGAACTTAATATTAAATTTTTAAAATGGTCATGATTTGTTTAAGATATTTTCTAATATATCGAAGATCGAATAACCGAAAATATAATGATATTCAAACATACCTTAATGCGTAAATAAATTTTATACTGAAAAACTTAGTTTTGATACAAGTTAGAGTTTAATTGTCGAGAACTCTTATCGAATTGAATCTCAGAACATACACAAATGTGTTTGCAATTTTCAACTATAATCATATAAATATCCTTTAGTCATCGATATTTGCTTTTTAATCGAAATTTTTTCGAAGGCTATTTTGGTTTCTGGGCTATTAATCGAAACTCAGAACATACCTGAGAGTATACACGAGTTGGTGATCGATTTATCTTTGATTAAAAGAAATAGTTAATAGTTTGTTGCAATAACGTTGCGTTCTGCTTGAACGTCACGTGATAAATAATTCCAATCATGTTATAAACTTAATTATGAAACTAAATTTGATAAAAAGAAATCCAACGTTTCATATGCGTCACAACCATCTCGACTTCGGATGGTTTATTAATTGCTAAACAACTACTAGCCTTAACATTTACCGGTCAAAATCAAGATAAGAATCTTTTATGCTACAGGAAATTGAGAATTGGTTTTCTATAACGGTGAATATTTGTGCCCGAAAGGAATACCATCTGGTGAAAACTATAAATTCGACTTCATCGAACAAAGAATTTGCAAGTTGCGAGAGTATTATTCAATTAAATTATGTAAACAGTTCAATTAAATTATATATATTGAATATTTAACTTTTCTGATTATTTAAGTGCACTCTATTCAATAATTTAGTTAATCAGACAAATTTTAAATGTGTGGATTAAAATTTGCTGTCCAATTTGCGAAACCCTGCATTTATATACTATGTACACATTATTTATTTGTATGAGAACATAAGCATACATATGTGTTGTTTGCTAAGTGTGCTAAACTTCTGCATTTCTTCACAGTTATATATGATACATACATACATATATAGTTACTACCTTGTTGCTGATTGCATAGACAACAGCAGGATGAAAGAAAAATACATAAACTGTTAAAACAAAGTCGGCAACAACTGCAAATAATCTCACTGCGTTTGTCTTTAAAGCTTACTTGTGTGGCATCCTACATTGTGCGGCAAATAGATGTAAGTACTTATAGTGGTTCATATGAATGCAAATATGTGTACATACATATATGCAAATATGCGCAAGCATATGGACCGCTGTACACATGCTTATTAAATATATATGTATATTAATATTTCATACTTATGTTATAATATATTTGTGTGTGTTTGTACTTATAAGCGTACTTGAACTTACATATGTATATACATTGTTGCTGGTCTCTATGTATGAGAGTATATAAGCAGAAAAATATTTTTGGTTACTCTGTACGCATGTACATTAATCTACATACTTGTGTATTTTTACGTATTTATATGTACAACTATTGTACATAAAACAATATGGCGAAAAGTGAACAACAGCATTCATTTACTTCATCTCTGCTGACTGCTGCTGACAATTTCTGCATTTCGCTATATACTATCCGCCATTTATCGTTTCAACATTAGCACTCCCGTATGCACACTCGCGCACATAAATGTATGTACTGTTCTTACATACATATGTATATACGCTCAGCCGTGGCATATCATTTATGTCACATTAAGATCAATTGTAAAATATACAAATATGAACTTGCTGACCATCCTGTAAGACATAAATAAAACAACTTTTGACGCCTCTTCAACTTTCTGCCGTCTGTCGTCACCGCCACCATTTCTATATCGCCATCACCCTGCCAACATCACCAACATTTTACACCGCTTTACACATTGTACGCTTTCGTAAGTGCGGTGAAAAGCATTGCGCCTTGTCGTCACATCCGCAAAAGCGTTGCATATGCACCCACTCACAGCGCTGCCGCAAACCGTAACCGAATAACCGTACAACCGGAAGCCGACGCAAAAATCGTGATATTTCTTTCGGAATCATAGTATGTGTTCGGCCGTCGGTGAACTCATTGTTGCGTTGTCAAAATATTTGCAGTAGCGGAAAATCCAAAAAATAATAGAATTATACGAGTATTCTTAGTGCTGTGCATGACGGAACGACAAGTGCGTTTCAAATAGTAAATACTCGTATAATAAAATGGAAGAAATAAATATAATAAATAAATGTTAATAAATTGCGACTGAAGTGGTTTAATATATGATTTTCTAGTAAGTGCTGTGGTAATTTTAAAGCACGAGACGTAACGCGGATAAACATAACTTTTAACACATAAGCAAAGCATATTCCGGTGCAAATTATATAAATAGTACTTGAAATTCATGGAATTCACAAACAATTCATAAAATATTTACACATTTTGTGTTGATTTTGCAAGAAGTAGAATTGAAATAATTCAGAAAGTACAAAAAGGATTTGGCTTTCATTTTTTATAAAATTAAAATAATATCGAATACAAAGCAAAAAGTTAAAAAGCGACTAATGCTTTGAACAACTGGGCCATAATTGCATTTAATTACTCCAGCTTTCTAACAACATTGATAGCTCACACAATTACGAAAGGACAACTAATTGAAAGAGAGTGCGCCAGTAGAATTGAGAGTGTCCATTTTCATGGCAGCATACAGTTTTAACCCTTAAAGTTTAAGGACATAAAAATTTATTACACAACAAGGCTTACATCTTCTATAAAATAAACTCGTATCCTGTATCCGGTCTATATTATAAATTTAGTTATTCAATAATAATTTTAGAAATAATATAGCGCTATTTATAGAATTTGGGATTATATTGCATAACCCTGTTATTATTCATGGAAAAAAACTTAGAAGAAATTTGAAAAAAAAAAACAAGAAAAACGTTAACATCGATTGCATTCCTTACAAAATTTTAATTTTGATAGGTCAGCTTGCATGACAGCTATATACTATAGTAAATCGATGTGAAGAAGCTCTTCGGAGATCGTACCATTGTCTTACATAATAAACCATGCCAAATTTTGTGAAGATATCATGTCGAATAAAAAAGTTTGCCACACAAGCACTTGATTCCGAACGATATCGGTAGTTCCGCCAAATGAGCAGCTTCTTGTGGAGGAAAGGATGTCTAACGTATGAGGATATTAAAAAGTTTGCAAATATTTCTTGCGAATGTTTCTAATACATCATCAGGTTCTAATGAACTTTTTTTATGTTGAAATATTTGATAATTAACCTACGAAATATTTTCAAAGTTACTCCCATTGTATGCGTTAGAAACCAAACTCTCTCCTAGACCTGTCCTTCTAGCATTACTAATCTTTTGTTTTACTTTTAGTATTTATTAAGAAATTAAAAACTACGACTTTAATAAAGATATGGATTAAATTCGAGTCTTTACTCGACTTCTCCTAGCTTTTATGATAGTATGTCAATGTGTTATGGAAATTTAGAAAGAAAGTTTTAAAAATTTTCTATTCAATTTTTAAAAATACAATATGATTGGCGTTAAAAGCTTTCTACAAAATGTTTTCTATAACCGTTTGGTATGAAATAGCCCGAACCCTGTCTTGCTGCATGTTCATACTGAAAAATCCATGGCTTTGAATTGGGAAAACGTTTGCAGGTATGATATATTGTGATACCAGAGAGCTTCTTCTTCTTCTTTATTGGCGTAGACACCGCTTTCGTGATTATAGCCGCGTTAACAATAGGTCCTTCTCCACTTGGTCCTTCCGACGGAGTGGAGGTCTTCCTCTTCCTCTGTTTCGCTGAACTATGCCAATGTCGTCGTCTCATACAGATCATCGTTCCATCGAAGGCGATATTCGCCGTGGCAAACGCGCAAAGGACCATAAATCTTTCGCAGAACTTTTCTCTCGAAAACTCGCAACGTCGACTCATTAGTTGTTGTCATCGTCCAGGCCTCTGCACCTTATAGCAGAACGAGAATTATGAGTGACTTATTAGAGCCAAGTCGTGTGTGCGACAGGAGACATTTCGTCTTGCCCTCGTTCACTGCCAGACCCATTTGCTTTACTTCCTTGTACAGTATGGAGAAAGCAGAACTAACAGCGGGGGTTTTGAGGTCGATGATATCAATATCATCGGCATACGCTAGCAGCTGTACACTCTTCTAAAAGATTGTACCTGCTCGATTAAGTTCTGCAGCTCGAATTATTTTCTCCAGGAGCCTTGTCGTGAACCTCGTTTGGTATCGAACGGCACGGAGAGTTGGGCATGCTTTCGTCCGACCATATTTTACAAAGAAGCTGATGCATGCTCCTTATCACTTCTTCGTCCCCGTGTTTGAAAGCACGACCGGCAATCCATCGGTTCCGTTGCTTTGTTGTTCTTCAGACGGGTAATTGCTATTAGAACTTCTTCATGGTCGGGCATGGCCTGCTCCATCGTCATCGATTGGGGAATCGGGTTCGCATTTTCCTGGCGTTGTAATTTCACTGCCATTCAGCAAGCTGGAGAAGTATTCCCTCCATAATTTTAGTATGCTCTGGACTACTAGATCACCTTTGGGTTTCTTCAAGAGTATGTTCCGGTCTTGAAACTTTCTGTTAGGCGCCGCATTTTTTCGTATCCCATCCCGCACGTGATCGTAACGTTGCGAGATAGGCAGTCTATTTTCTCTCCGCTGCGACACGGCACTTCTCGTGGTATCATCGAAAGTTAAGTGGAATAGCATTGGATAATATTCTGTTTATATACATAGGTACCGAAATTTATAAGAGCATCATTTTATCAAATAGCTGCTAATTTTAAATACCGATATTATTTCATATGGCAATGGAACTGGGTGAAGACACAAGATAAAATGCATCAGACTAATGGGTGCTCATTTTATTTGTAGGCAAATTAGCTTCATTTAGACTGCCTTAAAAATCACTTCGTTCAGGTGTTGGTATTGACACGGGTAATGTTTCGGTGACCGACAAAAAACCATGGACCGAATCAGATGATATGATCTATCTTATGAGAGCGCAATGTAAATGAATATTCACCACCGTTTCTATAGACCATGTACGTGGATATCGCGATTGTTCTCTTCCATCATAGGGTTGCCAGTCTTTGATATATTCATGAACTAACTCGGTATCAGAGTCGAATACTGTGTTCAGCATATGAAAAAAGTCAACATTGCTCAAATGTGAACAAAAGGGAACAACAGATTTCTGTGCTGTCATTATGGGGATAAATTGTCGGTCACTAAAATCATTAAATGTGAACAAACGTTGTCTCTGCGGGCAAAAGTTATGACAAATTTTGTTTGATACGGGCAGTACGGCGGAACAATTTTGAAATCATCTGGCTGTTTTGTGCACAATATCTAACTCATCGAGAGCGTTTCGGAAACTGTTACCTGAACTTAGATGCTTCCATATTTTAACCTAGATGAGGAAACTCAACCAGTTTTCTACACCAGCTGCTTACTACGGCACACATCAGTAGTGCGTTGCGATTTTTGCAATGGAGAAAAGTATCGAAAAAAAGAATTTTTCTCAAATTTTATATTCGAAAATTCGTGTGCGGAATTGTTGTGAATGTTGGAAAAGGGTTACGGTGATTCAGTTTTATCAAAAACACAAGCCTATGAGGTAGAAAGACAGCTGTGAGATCGTTGAGTACATGCCTCGTTCTGGATGACCTACGACCTCTTCAGCTGATGGAAATATTAAAAAAGAGAAGAATATGGTGCTTGAAAACTGTGAAGAAAATGATTTTAGTGGATATTTCGGCTATGCAACTCGTTATTTCTTGACTTGTCACGATAAAGCTGAATTTTCTTTCCAAAAGAGTATGATTGTGACCGAATTTAAAGCCAAAAACGCAATGAGTACCATCGATCAATCACCGTATTGATCAGATTTGGCTCCGTGTAATTTTTTCTTGCTTCCCAAACTGAAGTTGCCGCTCTGTGGAACCCGTTCTCAGTCGATCGAACAGACGAAACGAAATTCGCCGAAGGAGCTGAAAAGGCCTTATGAAAAGTGTTTTGAGGATTTGGAAAAATCATTGGCATAAGTGTATTACATGATGGAAATTACTTTGAAAGCGACAAAATAAAAATTGACGAATAATTAAATAATTTTTTCGGAAGTCCTGAGGAGCGGGATTGAAAACAAAAAATTTAAAATGGATAAAAACGGCTGATAACTGACTTTAGATTAAAATTAAAAAAAAAAGTTTTTTAGAAAAAAAGCTTTCTCAAATTGCTTCCATATTGGCCGATATACATATGTATGTTATGCGGAATAAAGTCAACTGGAAGTTCGAAAATGTGGGGCGATTAACACAAGGGTATAAGACTATAAGTAATGACTAGAAGGAAACATCGGATACTGTATAAAGTATATTCATATGCATATATAAGTGACCAGTAGAATTTAGCCCATATTCGCGAGCTGTCCCTCAGTTTTGATCTGAACATTGAGAGATTTATCCGAACGCACACGTTCTTTCTCACAAAAAGCTACTCATTTGCCGGAATAGTTGTTTAAAATCCAATCCTTGTATGTACAGTTTACTCTTTGATAACATATCTTCACGAAATTTGGCATCTATTAATATAACAAATCATAGCGAACACAAATTTTATGAAATGTGATATAGCTACTAAATCGTTGGTATCAAACCCTTGCCCGATTACATATGGGCTCGTATATACATACGAGATATGTTCAGAAAATAACGGGTATTTTAAATTGTCCAATGTCAAATATCAACACATTACTACAGAGTAAAATAGTTTTTTTCACCTAAAGATTGTTTGCATCACCTAAAACTATAGGAGGTGTGTTCAAAAAGTATCGCGAATTTTGTATTTTTTCAAAAATTATTTATTTATTCATTAATATCTATTTTTTCCTCTTCAAAGTAATCCCCATGAGATATTATACACTTGTGTCAACGGTTTTTCCAATCTTCGAAGCACTTCAAAAAATCATTTTTTTTTATCTTCTTCAGCTCCTCCTTCGATGAAGTCTTTATCTCGTCAAGAGAAGCGTAACGTGTCCTTTCATGGGCCTCTTCAATTTAGGGAACAAGAAAAAGTCACAGGGGGCGATCTGGGGAATACGGTGGCTGCCGCATCATTAGTGTGTTGTTTTTGGCCAAAAAGTCGCGCACAAGCAATGATGTGTGAGCAGGGGCGTTATCGTGGTGCAAAAGCCAATTTTTGTCACACCTTCTCGGCCTTCTGAGAACATTTTGTACCAACGATATACGTTGCTTCGGTCCAAGGTAGCTTCTCCGTATGCCACAGTCAACATTTGGAATGAATCCGCGCACTTAAATTCGTTTTTCACACAAAATTTGATAAAGGTTCTTTGATCCATTTTTTTGAATAGGTAAAAATCGAAGACGATCCAAGCAAAGCAGCTGTCAACAATTAAATAAACATTCAAAATAGCCGAGCTTGTCGGCATAAGTGAGAGACATGAGTTCCAACATAACGCCACAAAAAATTCGAAATTCGAAAACACTTAACCCGCGAAAATTCAAAATTCGCGATACTTTTTGAACACACCTCGTATATATATAGATATGGATTTATATTTATATAAATAATCAGTATGACGAGGCGAGTTCAAGTCCGGATGTTGTGTCCGTCCGTCCGTCTGTTTCTGCCAGTAACTTGAGAAAAGATAGAGATTTCGTAATGAAACTTAGTATACTTACATTTTCCCTAGCAAAAAGGAGAAGTTTGTAGATGAACGTTATTGGACCACTGCCAAGTCCACAAAACGCCAATAAACGAAAATATATAAAATGTCATAACTAAGCGATAAATTAAGATATACCATAGAACTGTTACTTGACACAGGGGATCGCAGGTACAAGGAGCGCTTATGGCCTTCAAATTTTGAAGGTATGGTCGTGACCCTGCCTTCTAAAGCACTCCTACCGGCATTGTAAAAATGGATGACAGGCTGATAACGCCGCTCACTCCCCATATAACGGAGGGACTTAAATTTTATCCACGGGATGGTATGAGGCTTTACAGGAAATTGCATAAATCGGACTTAAACCACGCCATCTTCCTATATAACACAATTTTGAATTCCATTTGATTCTTTCATTTTCCAGTATACAATCTAAGAAGCAATTAATATAACAAAGTAAGACTTTGCACCAGTAGTGCCTTTGAATATACTAATTACCAAAGAATGTCTAAGTCGAACCAAAACTTTTCAAGCCCTGAGGAGTCGAATATTTATACCCCAGTACCTATAGTTGACTTTTTAACCGAAATTATCGGCTATTGTTTGAGATATATAATTAAAAGAAGGATTTTTGAACTTCCCTGTGAGTTTATACCGCAAATATCGGCCAGTTGCAAGAGTATCAAATGAACGAACTAAGCTCTTCCGTACTTGGTGTTTCAAAATTTCGTAGTTCCTTTACGCAACGTGCATGTTTTCCAACTTTGAACTCGTAAAACTGTTTATCAATATTCTAAAACAATACTCCAATTCGTTTTTTTTTATACTTTTACGCACTATCTTCGAATATCAATAGCTTGCTGCTAACCAACATACACGCGCATGAAAGCTCTTTTTTCATAAAAAACAACCTTCTAATTTCGATACGCGTAGTCATCATATTTATAAATAGTAAATATATACGTAGAAGCGGCACTTGCATAAGAATGGTAAAATGTACGTAAGTCGGTATATACATATGTATGAGTGTGTATGTGAGTAGGTAATAAAAGGTATTTATTGAGAGGCCGCGTTGTTGCACAGACGTAAGCAGCTGATAGGGTCTTCTAAACAACTCGAGCGGCAACTGATATAGAGAACAAACAAACCCAAAGAGGAGCAAAACAGATATTTAGATAGTAGCACTCGAAAGAAGTGGAGAAGGTGTTTTAGAATTGCAAGGTAAACGCGCTTGTATGTATGTACAAATGTGTTTGCTTATATGTGATTCATGTTGGTGTGTATATTTGTAAGTACCCAATAGCAATATCATGAATACCAATTCCAATTCAAGGTGATAAGAAGCGACTACTTTAAATCGTCATATCTTCATATATGTATTTACAAACATAGAAACGTATATGCATTAATATCTTTTGAATATGAAACAATCTTACTGCCACCACCTCCTCGATAGCGCATCTGGACTTGGGTCGACAGAAAGGCGGTAAACATTGTGGTTTTACCGTAAAAGCGGTGCGGTTGTGCTATTAAACGGCTCGGAGGCAAATTGTGTAAATACATATATAAAAAAGAAATATACATATATGCTTACATGAAAGTTAAGTTATATATGTACGTACATATGTGCAAAGCATTAACATGCAGCTTTTAATGAGATGAATTATTTTGCTTTAAATCGCTGAATATAATTCTATGTAAATACGACAAATATATTTTATTTTATTCGTTAGTATAAATAATTTGTGGTATGGTACTCAAAGTAAGTAAAATTTCTAAAGTCAAATAATAGTAACTCGAAGACACGTGCAAAAAACTGGGAAAAATTTTTAAATTTATTTATTACCAAAAAGAATATAAAGAAATTAAATTAAAACCAAAAAAAAAAAACAAACGTTCAAAAATATAAAACAAAAAAGTAAATAAAAATAAGTAAATAAAAATTAATTAATCGCACACTCCTCCAAATACCGTCGGCAATTCGTGCACATATACGAGTACAAAAATACCGTCGGCATACACTTATGTACATATTCGGTATTCTGTATGTGTGCGCATCCTTTGAACGCCATTAAAGCCAGTGCCAAGTCAGCCGCAAAGGCTGTAAAGTGAATACCTGCCTACCCACATACCCGCACACTCAAGTGTAGATTTCATTGCTGATGCTCATTTCCGTGCGTCGTGCGCGTATATGTGTGCGCCCGTGTATGTCAATAGATAATTACAAAATTTGTTGATGTTTGTGTGGAGCAGTCTGCATTATATTAGCATTACAATAGTAAACGTGTTGCATTAGCAATGATGCAAACTTTGAAACCGCCACCACCACTATTACAACACCATCATCAACACCAGCCGACGCCGCAGCCACAGCCGCAGCCTCATTCGTCATTGGCCTCGTCATTGTTTAGCAGCAGCAACATTTCTATTATGAATAATCATATCCATCAGCAGCAACAGCAACAAAACCAACAACCACATCCTCTGCTGCATAATCATCAAAATCCACAAACGATGATGCAACAACCGCAGCCCAGTCACCTAGTACCTCCTTTGCCTACGCTGCCAACGCTGCCTATATTGCCGCCGTTGCCACCTACACTGACGCCACAGGCTCCCACAATAATGAATAGCAGCATAGGTAAAGCTATTGGTAGTAGGAGTATTCTACAGCATAATCACAGTTCCACAAGTCAACAGCAGCGGCAAGATAACAATAACCTGACTGTTGCCGGTGTCCATCTTGACGATGAACCAAATCCTGAAATGGTGCTCGCTTTGATCTCAAGGAATCGTGCGCTCGAGGGTAAGTCATTCAGTTTGAGCAACTAAATCGCATGAATTAGACCACCTGTCCATCAAATGGGTAGAAAAGAAACAAACGAAAAACAAAAAGTAATTCCATTAAATAGTAAGGCTGTAGTTACAGCGGTGCGCACATAAATAGTGGTGTATGAAGCTTGATTAACTGTGACTTGTCAAGTGAGAAATTTTAGTTTTCTTAGAAAAATGTTTGAATGTTATAAAAAAATAATTTGTTTTTTAGAAAGAATTCGTGTTATAATATTTTTTATCCAAGTCTTTAAAAAAAATAATAAGGTGGGGCAAAAATTAAAAAGAAAAACAAGAAAAAACGTTAAGGTCAGTGGCCTCGAAGCTATATACCCTTTACACATACAAAATATTCCTTACAAGAACTTGATTTTGATGGTCAGCTTGTATGGCAGCTATATACTTTGCCTTGGAGAATAACTCACGCCATATTCGGTCAAGTGAAATCTCATTAAATGAATGAGTTCTTTGTGGATTACATCAATCGGAAATAAACCATGCCAATTTTCGTAAAGATATTTTGTGAAATAAAAAAGTTTCCATATCAGGATCGATAAGTATATGGCAGTTATATGTTTTAGGCGTTCACAATTTTGCTCAGAAAGTTTAAAAGTTCATATCTTTTTAAAGAAAAGAGCATGAACATAACAGAAAAAGGTAAAATCCTAAAGGATACGCCATTTGTTCTTTACCATATTTGCAGAATTGGTGCTTCAAAATAGGCCTCAGTTTCAGCGATTTCTTTTCAGTTTTTCTTCAGCTTTGAAAACAAGAAAAAGTCACTGGGAATCAGTTCTAGAAATAGTAAGCGTTATAATTTTGCTATACTTGTGGCAAATTCTTTTTTTGTCTCTTTGAGTTCAGTGACTCTTGAAACGTCATTTGCTTGACCCTTCACGCTATTATGCTGTGAGACGTTGCCTTTTAGCTAGGGAACGGTGTTGCGGACACCGCGTGAAACCTCTGATTTCCGCAATTCCGTATTGTACGTACGCGATATTTGCACCTATCGGCCTCTTGTTGGCAGGAGATTCTAGAGCGTTATTGCCCCTGCAGGCAGGAGCCCAGAAACTTCGCAATTTAACTCGCGCACCACTCATTCCCCCACCTTGTGAGGGCAGTCAATTGCTGGTTGAGAATGAAGTCCAAATCCCAATTTCCACTAGGTCAATCAACGAACGCTATTCTACTGATAAATAGTATCTGATGATGGTAGGACCATATGAGGTTTGTTCAAAAAAATATTGCCAATTTTGCCTTTGCTAAGAATGTGTGTCTCATTATTGTGTTATTCTGGCCAAATATTCGTGCACAAGCAACGTTGTATGAGCAATGGCGTTATCATGGTGATAAAAGCAATTTTTGTTCTTTCACAAATTCGGGAATTTCTGATTGATTCGCGGAAATTGCGTAAAGATTTCTGGAAATATTCTTTATTTACCTGACAATTCTTTGGCAAGAACTCATGATGGACGACTCCCCTGCAAATGAATAAACTTGTAAACAAAATCCTCGCATTCGACATAACTTGTCGCGCTCTTTTCAGTCTTGGTGGCAGCTTTTATGGTGATTCTGGAGTATTGGTTTTCGATTTTTCGAAGAAATTGTTCAGATCAGATTACTATAGCATATAGCTGCCATATAAACTGATTGGTCAAAATCGAGTTCTTTAAGGAATCTTTTGTAATTGTGAACGGTATTATGGCTTCGGTACAATGAAAGTTAACGTTTTCTTGTTTTCGACCAGTTTCTCATCACTTGATTTAAAAGAAACAGATTCATTTGATTATACTATTATTCTTTTTATACCACTTTTACTTCTCGACTTAGCATTCGATGAGCTAAACATCCTCATGATTTATGATTTTGCCACAATCCTAATTTTTTATATACATATATGTTAGTTAGAGTTTTTATAGTGTACTCACTGCCAGTATTTGAAGCGAAATCAAGTTTTTTTTTATATAAAATTTCAGTTCAATTGTGAGTTCCAAGTCAATGTCAGCTGTTGCATTGCTATTTTTACTAACTCACCTGTAGCTATATATCTAAGACACGGAAAAAGAAAATCTGAAAAACTTAAAGTGCACATCTCTTAAATTTATTATTACGGGTAGCATATGAAAAGTTGTAAGTTGAAAACTTAAGATAGTGCTATTATTAATATTTGTTTACCCTTATTGGAACTATGAACCGAAATTGTTAGCAAGACGTTACATTTTTCTCGTCTACTACAATATGTTGTGCTGGGTGGTCCGTTGGTGAATTACTTGCACGTGCTTGTAATACGAGTATAAAAAAACCCTCTACTTCAAGTTCTTAGTTATACAACCGCTTGAGTTAATTGGAGCACTCTCTATAGCTTTTATATTTATATTATTGGAACTTATATTTGAAAATATTATGTAAATGAAATTTCATTCCTAGGTTCATTTTTTAACTGAGGAAAGGGGGTTAAATCCGCAGAAATTGATGTATGGGGAAGAAACTTCCACTAAAGTTATTGATGTAGCGTTCGCAGCGGATAAACTTCTTGCGAATCGCTAGATCCTACATTTTCCAGCCTTCAAAAGTTACCTCTCTTTGTTAAACATTTGACAGTTCTTTTACTAAAGATGGAAAACGAGTGCGATGATCTCCTTCGAACGACTTCAAGATTTTTATATATTCACAAGATGTGCTCAGTGCATAATAGTTTTGTTCACCTGACGTTGGTTTTAAGCATTTAAACATAATCGAGGGTAGATTTAAGGTTATATACATATAAAATTAAAAAAAAAAAATGATTTCCGGGTATTTGTCCGACCGTCAACCTATCCTTACATAAAGTACCTGTATTTAATTGAGTGATTATATCAGTAAAACAGTTAACTTGCTGAAATTTCATTTCTCAAAACTACTTAAGGGGTAAGTGATATTTTAACCATCATTAGTTTATTCATATTTCAAGAGTAAACCAAATATTTTTTCATAAAGTTATGCGTCTTTCAAGTACAGGAGGGGCAAAAGGAGGCGTAACGACGATTGGGTTGGGTTTAATTTCCACACTTCTGTATTTTGCCTTTTCATCTCAATTTATCAGAAAAACTTCTTCTTCTTTATTGGCGTAGACACCGCTTACGCGATTATAGCCGAGTTAACAACAGCGCG